>NC_055999.1:116757471-116887200 GCF_018446385.1 Zingiber officinale
TTTAAGATGAATTAATTTCGTTGTACGATTAGTTTCTTTCAATCATACTATCATTTACCTCTTATGATCTGTTTGGGAGGAAGTGAGGGAAGGGGAAGCAAGGGGAAATAAGGAAAAGAAAATTTTTGAACCTCTTTTGGGAAGGAGTGAGTAAAGGAAAGAAAATGTAAGGAAGGATAAGCTTTAACTTAGGTTACTCATGGAAAGAGAGATTTTCTTACACCTCGAATTGAGGTGTAGGAAAGGTAGGGAAGGTGAAAGGAAAAGTAAAATATTTTTTATTCTAATTTTATCCATGTTCTTAATAGTTTAAGAAATATTTCAATTTCTAATTTTATTATGTCGCCAGTTCAATTTACTGGTCTTCTTCACAACTCGCTTGCTACCAGATTATTAGAGGAGAGGATCCGACATGTCTTCTAACTGAATTAAAGAGATAAATTATTTTTGTTGTCAAAATTTAAGAGGATATCTACTATTTTTAAATTTTTCCATTAAAATTTAATAAGTTTTTAAAGAATATGAATTTTCGTTATCAACGTTATCTTTCAAATTTTTTTATTTAAGATTTCTAAAATTATTATTTTCATTATTTCTCATTTAATTACTTGATTATCGATAATTCATTATTTTATTATGAATAGCATAAAAAAAAATTAATTTTTTATTAAAAATAATTAATTTAAATGATAATATAAAAAAATAATTTTATTATTAAAAATATCTAATTTATATTTATAAAATAAATATTAATATTATGAAAATTTTCTAATTTAAAAAATAAGGATATTTTTGTAACTTTATCTATTTAACTTTCATTCCCCTTCCTTTCCTTCCAAACAAAGTAACACATGTTATCATCCCTCCCAAATAAAGAGAAATTAAATACTTTACTTCCTCTAACTTCTCCTTCCTTCTCCCCCTGTTAATAAACTAACACGTGTTAGTTCCTGTCCTGAGATAGTTGTTCAAAGACTTTAATTAAATCTTATCACTTTCACCAAGTCAATGATCGCATTTTTTTTTTCCTAATGTCGTCCCACGCACGTTTTCGATGATTTAGTTGTAGGATTAGGTTTCAATCCAATCTATAATTTATTCGTCTCCAATATTTTCATCAATCCAATCCATTCCTAGATGAACACGGAACCGAAGACATAACTAGAGAATATAGTCATGGCAAAGTGGACTGCTACGGTTTTGGAATATTTCCTTGGAAGCATCTTTTGAGAATATTCTCTTGATAAAAATCCTCAGAAATATGTTATGGTCTCAAAATATCTCCTTAGACATCTGAAAAAAAATTACAGCTTAAAAACATCTCCGTAGAAACTTCTCCAGATAAATAAATATTGCGGCTTTGGAATATCCACTTAGAACATGCTGGGGAGATGTTGTGGCTTGAGAACATATCGGAAAAAAATATTGCATCATAGGAACATTTCCCTTGGAAACATTCCGGAAAGGTATTGTAATTTAGAAACATCCTCTCGGGAACATCCTCGAAAAGATGTTGCGGCTTGAAAATATTGATGTGTGCAAATCACGAGTGCACGACAGTGTCATCATGTAATAAAAAATCGAATCCACAGAAATTATGAATCAAGTACTAGTCGAAATAGCGAAATAGATTATCTAGATGATCACGGGTGTGTGTGGTTACAAAAAAACTTAAGAGAATGAGAGCTAAAAGAGTTGGAAGAGTTGAGAGAGGTTTGAGGGAGAGAGAATAGAGTTGAGTCAGGAAAGTGAGTGAAGGAGAAAGTGATTCTAGGACTTTGGCTTCACCCAAATGATTGCAAACACCTAATCTATATTTGGTTTTCTATTCTCAATGGGTATTTATGTATGTAGACCATCGTATGATATCCGATGTGAACTTTTGATACTATAACAACATACTAACTCTAATCATTGTCTATTTTCAAAAGGATCGCAACTAGTGATTGTAACCTAAAGGATACCCTATCACAAGACTCTACGACCTCTAATTAACCACTTTTTCTATTGCGTGACAACTGTAGGATCAAAAGCATGATAAAGAGAGGGAAAATAGCGCTCGTGACTTTTTCATGTTTTTCGTAAGAAATTGAAGAGAATAACGCAAAGTAATAAATGTAGCAGAATAAAATAAAACTTGACACAAGTTGATTTTACTTGGTTCGGAGCATGTGACAACTCCTACTCCAAGGCTCATGATCGCCGATCACTTTCATTGAGAAATTCACTGTAAGCTCGAAGAATTACACTGAATATAGAATTAACTTTTATCAATATACCAACAACTTAATGAAGAAACTTGAGTGAAGTCGTCAGAGAAGCGTTTCAGTGTCGTAGAACAGTTTCTGGAGCAGCTCGCAAGTATAAAGGTCGTATGGAAGTGTTATCGCTTTGTTGATTTGAAGTACTGTTCGGCACTATGCTTATATAGATGAACTTAGGCACCTTTAAGCAAGTTGGAGACACCTCCAACTCAATCTGGATCAGCGTCAAAAAGCCCAGTTCTTATCTGACTGGAGGCGCCTCCATCCAAATGGAGGCACCAGGAGTCCTCTATATGAGGCAGGCGTTGAAGCAGAGTATATCCTCAAATTTGATCCGCGTGGAGGCACCTCCTCGAACTGAGACGCCTCCGCGCCTTCTACACCGAGGCACCTCCATCACACAGGAGGCGCCTCCATGCCTCAAACACAGAGGGCTTCGGCCAACTCAACCGAAGCTAACCTCTTAAATTTTGCTCCTGCAACCAATGTTAGTCTAATACAAATAATATTTCCTACACCAAAGAGTTAACACAGTTAAAATAAAAATAATTTGACAGTCTAGGGACTGTCCGGTTCTGAGTTTTGAATTTCTCGTGAAACCCTAGGTCGAATCGACGCTTACTATTCCCTCAACGCGGAACGCGCTCTCACCTATTCCTCTCAGGAGAGTTTACCTGATGTTAAACCAGTCCTCCAGACCATTAAGACTTTTGCTTAGCATTCAAAACTTTAGGACTTTCCGCTAGACGTCTGATCCCTGACCTGTCCAGTCTTCCGCCTGGTATCCACGACCCCAAGGATTTTTCCCTACAGTCCTCGACCAGTAGGATTTTCTGTCCGATATCCTCTACCTGCTAAAACTTTTGCCCAGTCCCTCAAACCAGGACTTCCTTGCTTAGACGCAACTAGGGCTTTCCACCTGCCGAGTATTCACTAGGACTTTTACCTTACTTAAGTTCACTTAGGACTTTCTTGGACACTTAGTTAGACTTATTAGAACCATAATAACCCTTAACTTTGAACTCTTTGTCATTATCAAAACTTAGGTTCGATCATCTGGTGCTTCCTGCACCAACAATAGAATTAGGTTTGATCCTTTAAACTCTATGATGGCCTAGGGTTCCTCGTGACATACCGAGTTGCACTTTCATATCCGACTCTCCGTGTCTTGGTTGTCTACGGATCAGAGGGTTGGGTTCTCCTTTCGATTGTATAAGAAGTACTTGGTCAATTGATCAATTAATAAATAATAGAATTATTTTAATAATCTTAATCCTAATACTAATTTGATTTGATTTGGTGATTTGATCCAATCAATCCTATTATATTGAATGATTCTCTTTTACTCCCGACAAACTTAACGGGAGATCTTTAACATTAAGTTTGCTTGCTAGCTTGTTGAAACATTTTCTAGATAATGACTTAGTAAAGATATCAGTGATTTAATCTTCTGCAGAAATATAAGAGACGGATAACTATTAAGTTGTCACACATTTAAGAATAAAATGAAAATCAATTTTTATATGTTTGGTACTAGCATAAAAGATTATATTATCTGTAAGATATGTTACTCCAATATTGTCGCACTAAATTTTTAGTGTAATATTTTGTAAGTATCTCATGGAAGTTTTGATGTGATCAACCAAGTTAAGTTAGGTCTTGTTATGTTTTGATATCCTGTGTCTGAGTGTGCAAGAACTTAGGAGCACATGAGGTCAAGCGAAAGACGCGGCTAGCAAGAAGGACGGCACGGGAGAGAGTCGACAGACTCGATGCATCCGAGCGATGAGGCACTGTGAAAGAGTAGGCAGGCGGACGAGAAGGAGACACGCAGTGTTTCCAAGAGACGAGAAGTCGGAGCGGAAGACTGCTCGAGAATGCTGAAAAATGGGTTCGAGTGAGGCTTATTTTGGATGGCCAAAATCACCCAAACAAGCGGAGCCAGAGCGGAAGACCCAGACAGAAGAGCCAACGCGAAGTTGACTAGAGTCCGGGTGCCTAGACGGTCCGGGCGCCTCCAGACGCCCTCTCGATGGCCTTGTGTGAAGCTGGATCAACACGGCCCGGGGGCCCAGACCCGGTCCAGGTGCCCGGACCGCAAAACTCATCTTGACCGAGCTGTTGTATAGTCGTTGCGATGTGGATAAAACTTTATCTACACTTAGGCACCCGGACCCCTTCCAAGCGCCTGAACCGTGACACATCAGCAATGGTCAGATTCGACCAACAGACTATAAATAGAGTTGTGGTTTCAGTATAACAGAACAACACTTGTAAACATCTTTTGTGCTTTCATCTTCTAGTTCTGTCCTTCATTTTTTTAGCGTTCCACATTGTAAGAGGTTTTTGTTGGGATATGGCCGATGCAATGTGAACTAAAACACGTTTCGTAAACATGTGCGGCGAAAAATAAATTAATAATAATTCTTAAATTATTACATCACATGCACTACACGCATACAAGAATGTAACATGTCAAACATGATTGCATAATTAAATTTTTACGGAAAGTAAATTTAAGCTAGATGTACCTTACGGATGACTTGTAATAAGAAGAACATCATCCGTAGTGAAGTTGTTGAACCTCGCCTCTATTCATATCCACGCCGAGCTCCTTGAGTACAAGCCTCTCCTTCGGATGTTACTAGCCACGAGCGAAGAAGAGTGATCAAGAGGAAGAGGAAGAGAAGCACACAAGGAAGATATTTCTTCCTTGTGGTGGTCATGACAATAAGGGGAAGGGCTTCCCCTTGTTGGCGGCAACAAAGAGAGAGGGGAGAGGGAGAGGAGAAGAGAAATTGAGTTAAAGTTTTTCAAAAACCTTACAAGCCAATTAATGATCTCATGTATATATTTTTCTCTCAACCATATTAATATATAACTCTCATTAATGAGTTGGATTAGAAAGTCCAAATCTAACCATTATCCCTTAATAAAAAATTAGCCCATTAACCCCTTTGTTTGGTTCACGACTAAACCTAGTTGGTTCATAACTAATTCATGATTAAACCAAATATGGTCCAACTCTTCCATAAGAGATGTGGCCCATCCGCGTTTCCATTGCGACAAATATTTTCATATTTATCTTATATATGGTACAACTAAACATTTATCTCTTGAACTAAGAATCCTATTCTTTAACTTGTTTTACGTCTTTTAGAGACTCGTTAGTGCGTGTGGCCCAATAGGTTTCCAGTTTATCTTGGTCGTCCATAAATAACTATTTAATTATAGAACGATTATGAGTGACACCTACTAGTACATCATGATCCCCAATTAGTCGGAAAATCATAGTTGATTTTAGAATTAATCCAAAACCCTTCACCAGCTACATTTAGTCGTGCATCGTTCCTTTCACTCGTCTTATATCCACTTGGTTTAGAATATAGTCTATGTGTCTTGTCCCCACTAGGCTGACCACGTCACACCCAGCTCAAGTAATACTTCCTTGTTCTACAAATTCAAATTACTCGTACATGTGTACAAGAGTCTCGCACTCTTAACATGCAATATTTTGGCCAAAGACTTTGAGTAATAATCCTAACGAGTAGCCATAAGGTATACGTCTCCTCGCAAGGAGCAGTGAATCCTCTATGAGCTATCCAAACACTTTCAGGCACTTCAACTTATACCCAATAATCTTGGGTCGACACCTCAATGAGATGATTGCTTAAGATGCCAAAGTATAAGTCTCCATGATCAAGATGACTTGTATACCTCAAGTTGAAGGAAACTTGCACTCGTACTATAGTAAAAACTTCACTGACATATATCTATATATATGTAGAGAATCATATGAAGTTTTACAGTGAGTCACTCCAATGAACTAGTTACCATAACCAGCATCCACGTTTAACTCTCAACATCTCAATGTCTCCAACCAGTGAGAAAATAGCTGTTTGCCCGAACCAAGGAGTATAACTCATGCTAGTCTTACAGAATTGATGGTGTCTGAATACATCAATTCGACGACTAAGAAAATTTTAATATATTCATAATTGCACATGTAGAGATAATCACTAGTTGTGATCCAATTACAAATTCTCTTATGCTATGAATTATATTATGGATATTTAGTAAATGAGTTTAAGATAATCAAATATATAATATGTACTCAAATAGTGAATATATACTTATCAAATAAATATAAAAAAATTGTAAGGTGATTGTCTTAGGACATCCCTTAAATTTTAACACTCCCACTTGGCCTAAAGCTAATCGCCACGGTGTCTTAAACTATAAGCACAAATGTGACTCTCAAACTTACTTTGTGGTAGAGCCTTTGTCAAAAGATCTGCTAGATTCCTTTAAGTGAGAATTTTCTCGAGTTGTATTTCTTTCCTACTAACGATCTTCTTGATCAGATGATAATAGCGAAGCACATGTTTTGATCATTGATGAGACCTCAGTTCCTTTACTTACGCAATTGCTCCAGTGTTGTCGCAGTAAACAGGTAATGCTTCAACAAAGGATGGAACCACTCCAAGTTCAGTAACGAACTTCTTGATCCAACCCGCTTCCTTTGCTGCTTCTGTAGCTACAATGTATTCCGCCTCACAGGTAGAATCTGTAATAGTATCTTGCTTGAAACTTTTCCAAATAACTGCACCTCCATTTAATATGAATATGAATCCAGACTAGGACTTGGAGTCATCCTTATCCGTCTGGAAACTAGCATCTGTATATCCGCGTATGGTCATATCATCATCTCTATAAAGAACATATCCTTAGTTATTCTTAAGTACTTAAGGATCATTTTGAAAGTCACCCAAAGATTTATTCCTAGATCATACTGGTATCTGCTCATAACACTCAGAGCATATGATACATCGGATCTTGTACATAACATAGCAAACATGATAGATCCTATTGTGGATGCATAAAGTATCTTATCCATGCAAATTCTCTCGTCTTCTGTGCGTAGGCACATAGACTTTGAAAGTTGAATTCCATGCCTCATAGGTATGAAACCTTTCTTGGATTCAGACATGCTAAACCGTTTTAACACTCTATCTATATATGTCAACTGTGAAAGACCAAGCAACCTTTTCGATCTATCTCTATAGATTTTCATCCCGAGGATGTAAGTTGCTTCTCCCATGTCTTTCATGGAGAATGTATTGGGTAACCAAACTTTAACTGACTGTAAAACTATCACATCATTTCCTATAAGTAATATGTCATCAACATATAATATTACTACACTCTCACTAACCTTTTGATACACACAAGGTTCGTCTAGATTTTGTGAGAAATCAAATTGTTTGATCGTCTCATCAAAATAAATATTCCAACTCATAGATGCTTGCTTTAGTCCATAAATGGATCGTTGAAGTTTTGCATACTTTATTCTTGTCAACAAATCTGAAGCCTTCAGGCTGTGTCATATACATATCCTTGAGCAAATTTCCATTAAAGAAAGCTGTTTTCACATCCATCTGTCATATCTCATAATCATGATGAGCTGATATGGCCAAGAGTATCTGAATGAATTTAAGTATAACCACAAGTGAGAAAGTTTTGTCATAGTCAATGTCTTGCCTTTGACAATAGTCTTTCTCCACCAACCTTGCCTCGTAAGTAATAATATTACCATCCATGTCGGTTTTCTTCTTGAAAACTCATTTGCACCCTATAAGCGTAATGCCTTCAGGTGGGTCCATCAAATTCCAAACTTGGTTTTCATACATGCAATCTATTTCTGACTTCATGGTTATAAGCTACTTGTCCTTTTCTGAACTATTTAGAGCCTTTTCGTAATCAATAGGTTTCTCATCCTCAATGAGTAACACATCATTCGATTATCTTACAAGAGATCTGTATCTCTCAGGAATATTGCGTGCCCTATTTGATCTACGAGGAGATTGTGTCATAATCATATAGAAAAAAATCGTTTACGTTTGCGGACCTCAATTCTCACCGTTCGTTGGCTAGCACTTCAAGGGTGTGCAATGATGAATCTCTATCTTCATCTAATCGTGGGAATTTTCTTTAATTAGTAAAGGCTTTTGCAAAAATAAGTACAGAAATTGATGAAGTTGTACTTGAGAATGCTCCAAAAAATGCTCAATATATCGCTCCAGAAATTCAGAAAGAGATTTTACATATTATGGCTAATAGAGTACGAAAGATGGTTCGTGAAGAAGTTAGTGATAAATGTTTCTGTATTCTTGTGGATGAAGCACGAGATATATCTAAATGAGAGCAAATTAAATGGCCATTATCTTGAGGTTTGTGAATAATTATGGGGGTTTGACAGAAAGATTTTTTGTCATCAAAAGTGTTAGCGATACTACCTCATTGAACCTAAAAAAAGAAATATCAAATGTTCTTGTTCATCATGACCTACAAGTTAAGAAAATCAGAGGCCAAGGATATGATGATGCTAGCAATATGTGTGGCGCATGGAATGGACTTCAAGCATTATTTCTCAAAGATTGTCCCTATGCATACTATGCCCATTGCTTTGCCCATCGATCACAACTCACATTAGGTTCTGCAGCCAAGGATGTCAGTGTTACTTGAGAATTCTTTTCTCATTTGGATAATATAGTAAATATTGTTACTTCTTCTACTAAACGGATTGCTAAGTTACATACTGCACAGAGAATTGAAATCGAGCATATGTTGGCAATTGGAAAACGTGATTTGGAAGTGGGGCTAATCAGATTGGTAATTTGCAGCAAGCGGGAGCTACTCGTTAGAGTTCTCGCTATGACTTAGTAAAAAGATTGATAGGTATGTGCTGCAACTTGCAAAGTTTTTGAAGTTCTTAATGACCATTCTCCAAATGGAAGAGCTAAGGCTGAAGTTCGGGAGATTTATAAAAACATGGCAAGCTTTGAATTTGTGTTCATTTTGCATTTAATGCATAAAATTATGAGAACAACATATACTTTTTTGTCAAATTCTTCAAATAAAATCTCAAGATATTTTGTTTGTTGTTACATTTGTCTCTACTACCAAAACTATCCTCCAAGAACTTAGAGAATGCAGGTGGGAAGAATTTCTTCATGAAGTGAAAGTTTTTTGTACAAGAAATGAAATTAATGTGTCTGACCTTGATTGTCTATATAAGATTGGTCGTTCCCGTCAGCAAACTACAGTTGAACATTATTACCACTTTGATGTTTCTAATGCAGCAATAGATTTCATCTTGATGGAGTTAAATACTCGATGTAATTAGTCATCAGTGGAACTTCTTTCTCTTAGTACCGCTTTAGATCCTAAAAATTTGTTTGAAGCAATTAACACTGATGATATTTGCAAGCTTGCAATGAAGTTTGATCCTGAAGATTTCACAAATCAAGACATCATTGCTTTGAAGTATGAATTGGTACATTATAAACTTGATGTGATACAAAATTTGAAGGCTTCTACACTTGTTGAGTTATGTCAGCAATTGACTGAGAGTGGATGGTCAAAGGTTTATGTTATGTTAACTAGATTGATTCATCTAGTTTTGACGTTACCTGTTTCTACTGCTACTACTGAGCGAGCCTTTTCAGCAATGAAGAATGTGAAGACAGCACTTCGCAATAAAATGGAGGATGAATTTCTTAAAGATTGTTTAACACTTTATATTGAACGAGATTTAGCTAAGGATATAGATGTAGATTATATTATAGATGAATTTTATGTTTCAAAATCTCGTAGAGCACAACTTTGTTGAATAGAATAATGTAATGACTTCTTTTTTTGTCTTACATCTATTTTTTATAATAATATATAATTTATTACATTAATTTCAAGCCCCCCCCCCCACTCGAATTCTTGAATCCGTCCCTGTAGATATGTACTTAGACACGATCAATAAATGATTGAATTAGCTAGACGATATGAAACTATAAAAAAATATGCACATCAAATGAGATTTTTTTTAAAAAAAAATACTTACTCAATAATAATATAAAAAATAGGATTTATTTAAATATAAAGATATAGTATAAAGGATCCATATAATTGATCTAGAATAGCGAGATAATAATTAATTGATATTGTAGGATCTTCACTTATGTTATCATATATCAATCATTTATTATCTCCATAAGATATTCAGTTGATTATAATGTGATAAATTTATTATAATAGAATAAGAGATCAATTTTTGATGGCGCATGTTCTTGGAAAAAAAATATTTAATTATAAATTAATTCGGGAAAAAACCCTTATCTCCTTTAGTCAATTTAATATTTAATTATAAATTAATTCTGTGATTTACTGGTGAGGAACGTCGGAGTCTGTAATAGCCTTTATTTAAACTTAATTTAATACCAGTCACTCGCTTTATTTATTCTTCTCTCACAATCAATGAGTTTGGTTTATCGATCTGTTAGACGCTGCCGTTGACGGCGATGCTGTATCCACTGAGACGGTCCGAGAACCTATTCCACAGCATGATGCCGCCGTAGTTGGACGCTTGCTTGATCACCGGTAGCACATTCGACTTGAGGTTGTCCGGAGGGATGTAGCCGCTCCCGGCAGAATCCCTCGACGCGGGCAGCCCCAGGAACACCGTCGACGACTGCAAGCTGGAAGTCCACGTGCTCCACGCTCTGGCGACCCCGCTGACCCCCGAGCTGTAGTCGCAGCTCGGGTTATTGTAGAATTGCACCCACACGTAGTCAAAGGTCACGGCCCGCAGCGCGGGCCCCAGCAGCTGGTCAGGGAACGGGCACTGCGGCGCCGCCGACAGGTACACTTTGGTGCCCGCCTGCTTGCCCAGGTCGACGAGCGACTGCGCCAGCTCCCCGTAGTTGTTGGTTCAGAATCTATGAGCAGCACCCCGACAATACACAAAAAAACAATAAAGAAGATAAAAACAAAACAAAAAGAAACGTAGTAGCTTGGGAAAAATTAATCTTGCCGTGCTGCTGTTTCCATTCACATTTGTGTTGTATATATACACCACAAGTGATAAGTGTTAGGACCAAAAGTAGCTAGAGGGGGGAGAATAGCTCGTCGCGTGCTCGTTGCTCGGTGTTGCTTGTTTCTTCAAGAATGCGCAGCGGAAAATACATAAACAAACACAAACACGCTAACACTAGGAGTTTACTTGGTATCCACCTCCAACGGAGATGACTAATCCAAGGATCCACACCACGCACGCACCCTCCACTATGAAAACACTCCTTTTCGGTAACTACCGAGGGCGGAGAAGCCCTACAAGACTCTCAGTACAAGAAGAAGAAAGGGTAGTAAAGAATAAGCAAAAGCTTACAAGAAATGCAGTAAAAACCCTAGCTTCTTCTTCTTCTCGTTGCAACTCGCCTCTTGACTTGGATGAACCTCCAAGAACCTTCAAGAACTGGCGGTGAGGAGCTTAGAGAGTGCTGGGGAGGAGCTGTGATGAATCTGGAATGAATCGGTGAAGTTCTGCTGAAGAAATCGCACGCCAACAGCTATAAACGACGCCAACGGTCGAATCCCAATCGATTGGATTGCTCCCAATCGATTGGGGAGGCTTTGGATCGATCCACGGATCGATCCAGAGCGCCTCTGTGCTCTGGAAAATCTTCTGGATCGATCCACGGATCGATCCAGAGCGCCTCTGTGCTCTGGAAAATCTTCTGGATCGATCCACGGATCGATCCAGCACTTATCGCGCGAAGCAGCAGCGTCCCAATCGATCCACTGATCGATTGGGACCTCTGGATCGATCCACGGATCGATCCAGAGAGGTTCTGTTCGTGGGGACTCACCGGATCGATCGGTGGATCGATCCAGATCTTCTGGATCGATCCAGATCTTCTGGATCGATCCACTGATCGATCCAAACCTGCTGGATCAATCCACGGATCAATCCAAACCTTGGTTTTTGCCCAAAACCAAGCCCAAAGCCCCTTAAACCAACATCTAGTCAACCATGACTTGTTGGTACATAAGACCTAGCATCCGGTCACCCTTGGCCAGCTAGGACTCTCTCACCAAGTGTCTGGTCAATCCCTTTTACCAACTTGAACTTTTCTCTTCTTGCCAAGTATCCGGTCACTCCCTAAGACCTACTTGGACTTTTCTTCCTCGTGCCAAGTATTCGGTCAATCCCTTTGACCTACTTGGACTCTCACCAGATGTCTGGTCAACCTTGATCCATCTGGATTTCTCTTGCCTGGCTTCACTCACCAGGACTTTCCCAATTGCCTAGATTCACTCACTAGGTCTTTCACCTGGCTAAATTCACCAGGATTTTCCTCCTGCCTAACATCCCAGTTAGGACTTCCCAGTCAAGTATCCGGTCATCCTTGACCTACTTGACTCTTCTTCAATCAATATCTTATTGTCAAACATCTAAACCCAAACCAAGACTCAGCTTGGTCAACCAGGTCAACCTTGACCTGAGGGACGTTGCACCAACAATCTCCCCCTTTTTGATGTTTGACAATACCACAATAACACTTACAATGCCACATGTAAGTTAGGCTAATCCCATAGCCTCATTCTTCATGCCACTAGGTAATGAAAGCATAAGTTAAGCTTTTCATTCTCCCCCTAAGAGGGAAAACTCCTTCTTAGATAATGAATGTCTAACTTACTCCCTTTCACACGTCCTTTCATTCTCCCCCTATTGGCACACATCAACCTATGCCCCCTCTTTGGGCACACTTCAACAAATCCATTTGTTGAAAACTCTCCCCCTGAAAAGTTGCTCATCATTGGTTACAACTTCACTCGTTGAACCAACATGATAATGAAGGTCTCATACCCTTCATTTATCCTTAACTTCTTCCTCAATGTAGACAAATACCCAACCTTGAGCATTTTCTAACATCTTGAGTTCCCACTTGAAATAATGAGGATATCCACTCCCCATTTCAAGTTCAAAAGCTCGTCCATGAGCATTTTCTTTAAAGAAGGTTAACCACCTTCCAAGGTTCATGAAAAATAATTTTCATGCCTTTAAAGAGTCCCTCCCCCTAAAGACATGGTGGTAACTTCTGTCATTGCACCAACAATGACTTGGAATCCCTAAACCTTTAGGAAACCCAGATTTAGAAGTTTTGAGGTTCAAATGTTCAAAATTTGAAACAAACCTCAACCTAAACTTCAATGAAGTCTTCCTTAACCATTCCATCCTTGTTTTCAACACGACAACACCCTTTTATGTATACAAATGTATTTTAAGGGTTTGGAATGGTTACATAGACTAACCATGGTTCAAAGATGCTGAAGTCGGCATTCCCAGCCAAAATCAGCAACTTGGATCGATTGAGTTGGGATCCAATCGATTGAACCAACCGAATCGATCCACCGATCGATTCGGATGTGTGGATCGATCCATCGATCGATCCAGCGAGCTTCTGCTCGCGAGATTTATCCTTCGAATCGATCCACGGATCGATTCAGAACCCAATCGATCCATGGATCGATCGAGTTCGATAGTTGCTGAAATTCCATTTCACTCAACTGAAACCCTAGAAAATTCTACAAAATCCAAAAATCATGAAATTTCGTGTAGACATTATTTAGGCATACTTAATCATGGAAAAATAGCTTTCTATGAAAATACTTTATATTTTCAAAGATTGACACAAACTTGAAAACTTGCAAAAACTTTAGCGTTTTCTTCAAGTTTGTGTCTAACTATTCAATGGTGATTACTATCAAAAGATAGCCTTCACCAAAGTTTTCCAAAAACATTTAAAAATATTTTCAAAACCAATATCCCATCATGTTCCTTGGGCATAATGCACATGACTTGTACATTAGCTTTCCCAATGATGGGAAAACACATAACTATGTGTTTTGATGAACTTAAAACTCAAAAGAATGCACTAAATCAACATCTTGAGTTTTGTTCATCATCCTAACATCTCACTTGTATCTAATGTGCACTGAAACACATACAAGTCATCTTATAGGTCTTTGTGAGATGTAAGATTTTGGTTTTGCCCTATTCTAGGGATCATGCATATCTATCTAGGCATTTTGAGAGGTAGACATCCACAAAGGATGTTACTTGTTGATTTACTTGTTAAACAAATGTCACTTGTTTATTCCACTTGTTGTAAACAAATGCCACTTGTTTAACTAATGCCATATGTCCTTAATTTTTAAGGAAATAAACATAATGCATGATAATGTTATGGCATACATCAAAATAAAATAGCTTTAAAAAGAAAGATTCCTATAACTACATGATGTATGTATGACATGACATGGTATTTTTGTATTTTTCATGATAAGTCATGAATGCAAAATACAAATAAGATAAAATATGATGTCATGGCATATTATGAGCAAACAATCATGGCAAGGTTTAGTATAAATAAAATATACCTAGATTACCTATCTAAGTATCGTTAATCTTAGCTAATCCTAAAACTTAAACCCTAGATTGCCCAAAGTGCTTCAAGAGAGTGCCAAAACCTAAATGGGCATTTCTAATTCTCTTGATTAATTTATGCCAATTGAAATTAAGCTTATCCTCAAATGTTGGCATATTCCATTTTTCCTCAAGAGTAATCACATAAATCAAGGCCCGGAGTGCCTTAAAATTTATAAGAGAATACCAAAAATCCCAACTTGGTATTTCTCTAGGTTTTCCCAATTTATGCCTTTTTAAGATAAAATCAATTTTCCACCATTAGGCACATTTTACTCTTTCAAGGAGTAAATAATAATTCCATTTCATTTTCAAAGGTTAACAAAAACCTTGAAAATGCTCCTTGAGTGTCAATTTCCTCAAAGTTGGGTTAACTACCCTTCTAATCGGAGTTGACACTCTCGAACCCATCTATGGGGTAGAGAAGATGCTCCTAGGAACCCAACACCTATTGGTGCTCCTTGGATGCTCTAGGTACTCACTAGGGATAACTTCCCTAGATACCTTCCTAGTAACCTTGTTGAGCTTCTTAGAAGCCTTGGTCACATTTTCTAGGTCAACTCTAGGGATAGCCTCTCTTGTGACCTTGTTAGTGACTTTCTTAGACTTCTTAGAAGTCTTAGTCACTTTGGTTGCAAAGATACTTCTAGGGATATCTTCCCTTATATCTTGGACTTGACCTCTAGACTTAGGGTTTGTTCCATAGCTATATGGAACCCTATGATAACTAGGCACATCCTTTTTAGCTTTGGGTTTGTATCCCAAACCTCTATGACCATTGGATGACCTTTGTGCTCCTAGACCTAGGCTATGCTCATTTTGGCCTAATAAGATATTTTCCATCCTTCTTAGGGTCTTTTCCATTTTATCAAGTCTTGACCTCAAGACTTGATTTTCCATCACTAAGTCCTTAGTTTTTGGTTTTCCATTAAGTCCATGAGCATTTTTGTTTCTAGGCTTGTAGCTACAATCCTTAGAGTTCTTGCCTAGACTTTTACCTACATTCCTAGCCTCAGGTGTAGTAGTTTTGGCATGTAGGGCCACATGCTTTTCCTTAAAGCCCTCATGCTTCCTATTCTTATGGTAAATCGCATTAAAATGATAAAAATTAGAACTATCATGCTTTTTACCATAATGTAAAGGAGTAGGCTCAATAAATGTTACTTTCTTCTTTACCTTGGAGGCTCCCCCTTGACTAATACCTCCTTGAGCCTTGACCATCTTCTTCCCCTTGAGGTATTGACTCCGGTAATGCCCCTTTTGATTGCAAGAGAAGCATATGATATGCTCCTTGCTCTTCTTTGTTCCGGGAATGGTCTCCTCGGGCTTCTCCTTGCCCTTCTTCTTGGCCAAGTTGGGACACTTGCTCTTGTAGTGCCCACTTTCCCTACACTCAAAACATATTATATGATTTTTATTTTTAATTGAAACATTTATACCTTCTTGTGTAGGGATGGCACTTGCTCCTCCATTTGCTATTTCTTGAATTTCGGAGGTGGCACCATCTTCTTCTTCTTCACTTGACCCGAATGTAGAAGCTTCTCCTTCTTCTTGATCCGGAGTCACCAAGGATTGCTCCCCCTCAATCCTAGAGGTGGAGGCTTCATCATCTTGAACATGAAACAAGGAGTATGCTCCCTCCTTGTTCCCTTCGTTGCATTCCCTTGAGGATGAAGCTTCTTGGATTTCCTCTTCTTCGGAGGTTGAGCATCTCTCAACCTCGGAGTCCTCATCTTGGTCTTGCTCCAAAGAGTCACCCTCTCTGGATTCTTCATGATCTTGTACAGTGGAGGGGATCTCTTTATGAAGCTTGGCCAATTTGCTCCATAGCTCCTTTGCATCTTCAAACTCTCCAATTTTGCAAAGGATGGTGCTTGGCAATAAATTGACCAAAAGCTTGGTCACTTTGTCATTTGCCTCGCACCTTTGGACTTGCTCCGGGCTCCATTTGCTTTTCTTTAGAACTTTGCCCTTTGAATTTCTTGGAGCCTTGAAGCCTTCCATTAGAGCAAACCATTGCTCTATCTCTATCATAAGAAAATTTTCGATTCTTGATTTCCAAGAATCGAAACTCGTAGAAGTGTATGGTGGAGCCACCCTTGTGTCAAATCCAAGCCCATCTTGGAATTGCATCTTGAAGTTGAGCTTGATAAAGTCTTGAACTTGAAGAATTTGCTCCAACTTCTTCACCCTCTAGCTTTTCTTGATATGCTTGACCCTTCCGGCGATGATTCCGGTGAAGAGCGGCCTCGCTCTGATACCACTTGTTAGGACCAAAAGTAGCTAGAGGGGGGGTGAATAGCTCGTCGCGTGCTCGTTGCTCGGTGTTGCTTGTTTCTTCAAGAATGCGCAGCGGAAAATACATAAACAAACACAAATACGCTAACACTAGGAGTTTACTTGGTATCCACCTTCAACGGAGATGACTAATCCAAGGATCCACACCACGCACGCACCCTCCACTATGAAAACACTCCTTTTCGGTAACTACCGAGGGCGGAGAAGCCCTACAAGACTCTCAGTACAAGAAGAAGAAAGGGTAGTAAAGAATAAGCAAAAGCTTACAAGAAATGCAGTAAAAACCCTAGCTTCTTCTTCTTCTCGTTGCAACTCGCCTCTTGACTTGGATGAACCTCCAAGAACCTTCAAGAACTGGCGGTGAGGAGCTTAGAGAGTGCTGGGGAGGAGCTGTGTTGAATCTGGAATGAATCGGTGAAGTTCTGCTGAAGAAATCGCACGCCAACAGCTATAAACGACGCCAACGGTCGAACCCCAATCGATTGGATTGCTCCCAATCGATTGGGGAGGCTTTGGATCGATCCACGGATCGATCCAAAGCGCCTCTGTGCTCTGGAAAAACTTCTGGATCGATCCACGGATCGATCCAAAGACCTTAGCAGCGGCGTCCCAATCGATCCACTGATCGATTGGGACCTCTGGATCGATCCACGGATCGATCCAGAGAGGTTCTGTTCGTGGGGACTCACCGGATCGATCGGTGGATCGATCCAGATCTTCTGGATCGATCCACTGATCGATCCAAACCTGCTGGATCAATCCACGGATCAATCCAAACCTGCTGGATCAATCCACGGATCAATCCAAACCTGCTGGATCAATCCACGGATCAATCCAAACCTGCTGGATCAATCCACGGATCAATCCAAACCTTGGTTTTTGCCCAAAACCAAGCCCAAAGCCCCTTAAACCAACATCTAGTCAACCATGACTTGTTGGTACATAAGACCTAGCATCCGGTCACCCTTGGCCAGCTAGGACTCTCTCACCAAGTGTCTGGTCAATCCCTTTGACCAACTTGAACTTTTCTCTTCTTGCCAAGTATCCGGTCACTCCCTAAGACCTACTTGGACTTTTCTTCCTCGTGCCAAGTATCCGGTCAATCCCTTTGACCTACTTGGACTCTCACCAGATGTCTGGTCAACCTTGACCCATCTGAATTTCTCTTGCCTGGCTTCACTCACCAGGACTTTCCCAATTGCCTAGATTCACTCACTAGGTCTTTCACCTGGCTTCACTCACCAGGATTTTCCTCCTGCCTAACATCCCAGTTAGGACTTCCCAGTCAAGTATCCGGTCATCCTTGACCTACTTGACTCTTCTTCAATCAATATCTTATTGTCAAACATCTAAACCCAAACCAAGACTCAGCTTGGTCAACCAGGTCAACCTTGACCTGAGGGATGTTGCACCAACAATAAGATCTTACATCACTTAAACCATAGAAATAATGCCACGTAAGCTATAAAATAGGAAAGGCTAAGTTATCAAAAATATTAAACGAAACGTTATAACTAAAACTTATCATGTCCGATTTATTTGAATTTATCCGGATTATTTGCTCACATTACTCTCCCTAATCCGGACATGATTGTAGATCACGGATGCCGAGTAGTTGTCGCATGGCAGCTAACTTCACTCCTGGCAATGCTTTAGTTAACGCATCGGCTCGCTGTTCTCCGGTATTAACGAACTCCACCACAATCTATCCCTTCTCAATGCATTCTCTGATAAAATGAAACCTTGTATCTATATGCTTGCTTCGACCATGGAATACCGGATTCTTCATGAGAGCTATGGCAGATCTGTTGTCAACAAACAAAGTCACCGGTTTTGGCTCTTCACCGGTTAATTCACTGACAAGGCTTCTTAACCACAAAGCTTGACAGGCTGCAGTTGTGGCTGCCATGAATTCTGCCTCACAAGATGAAAGCGCCACTGTCTTCTGCTTCTGTGAGTTCCAGGACACCAGACTTTCATTAAAATAGAAAGCCATTCCACTTGTGCTTTTCCTCCCGTCGAGATCGCCGGCTAAATCGCTGTCCGAGTAGCCGAATATACTAATTTCCTGGGGTCCCTTTGTGTAAGCAAGTCCAAAATAGATTGTACCTTTCAAATACCTGAGGATCTGTTTGACCACCTTATGATGCATGCTTGTAGGCTTTTCCATGTATCTGCTCGCCATGCCGACATAATATGATAGGTCTGGCCGTGTGTGTAACAGATATCTTAGACAGCCAATGACGCGCCTGTACTCCGTGGCATCAATTGGAGTCTCTTCCAGGTCTTTATGCAGTTGTGTCTTGGGTTCCATCGGCTGCTTTGTGGCATTACAGTCTGCCATCTGGAATTGAGATAGAATTTTCTTAGCATAGGCTGATTGTCTAAGTAAAATTCGGCTCTTCTGTTGTTCCACTTCAATTCCTAAGTAGTAGGAGAGAAGACCCAAATCACTCATCTCAAATTCTGTCATCATTTGTTATTTGAACTTGTTTATTCCTTCTGTGCTCCTTCCTGTCACGATGAGATCGTCAACATACACTCCAACAAGTATACTAGCTTCTCTTTTACCTCTTGTATATACTGCATGTTCTTGATTGCATTTTTTGAAGCCGAGCTCTTTCAGACTCCTGTTCAGCCGCATGTTCCAAGCTCGTGGAGCATGCCGCAGTCCATAGAGGACCTTGGATAACCTGTACACCTTGTGTTTCTGATTTTGTATTTCAAACCCTTCTGGTTGAGTGACATATATTTCTTCCAGCTCTCCGTTCAGAAATGCCGACTTCACGTCTAGATGGTGTACCTCCCAGCCTTGATTTGCTGCAAGTGCAAGAATGACTCGAATAGTATCAAGTCTAGCGACAGGTGCGAATACCTCTTCAAAGTCGATGCCTTGTTTTTGCACATAGCCTTTAGCAAGTAATCTTGCTTTATGCTTGACCACTTTTCCAGCTGAATCTTTCTTCAGTTTGAACACCCATTTTAGGCCGATAGGTTTGTGGCCTAATGGGAGCTCAGTTAGGGTCCAGGTCTTGTTCATCTCAATAGTCTTCAGTTCTTCCTCCATTGCTTCGTACCAGCAAGCCTCGGTTGCAGCTTCTTGGTAACAGGTCGGCTCTTCTGACATCATCAGCATTACCTCATTCTCCTCTTCATCAATACAAATTATTTCCTCAGTGTTGGCATAGATATCGGCAATGGACCTATAACGGACTGGCCCTTCATGAGACTCGGGTGAGGTAGTTGCTTGGGTGCTCGATGATGGTGTAGACGGACTTGATGCTCTTGTTGAAGATGGGGTAGCTAGACTTGATGATGGTGTGACATCTTCCGCCGCTGCCTCAATGTCTGTAGTAACAATCACCTCGTCGGTGTTGAATGCATTCACCACCACAAACTCAGGTAAGTCTTCTTTATCAGCACATGCGTTCCATGTCCATTCACTATTTTCTTGAAATATTACATCTTTACTTACTTGTAGTTTGTTATGCCTTTGATCAAATAGACGATGAGCTTTGCAGCCTTCTTCGACTCCTAAGTATACCAGAGGTGAGCTTCTGTCGTCAAGTTTCTTAAGGTGAGGGGTTGTGTTTTTTGCATAGGCAATACAACCAAACACCTTCAAGTGGGCAAGATGTGGCTTTCTCCCCATCCAAGCTTCAAATGGAGTACGTTCTCCTAGCGCTTTAGTTGGGAGACGGTTTAGCAGATAGACAGCATGCCTAACCGCCTCTCCCCAGAACCTTGCCGGCATATGTGTACCCTTGAGGAGAGATCTTGCCATAGCCATCACTGTGCGGTTACGACGCTCCACAACGCCATTCTGTTGGGGTGTGTAGGGAGCCGAAAGGTGCCTCTCAATTCCTTCATTTTCACAGAATCGAGTGAACTCCGTGGATAGAAACTCACCGCCACGGTCTGTCCGAAGTGTCTTGATCTTGTACTCAGTTGTGTTCTCCGTCACGGACTTGAACTTCTTGAATGCTTGGAATGCATCTTTCTTTGCTGTCAAGACAAATACCCACATCCACCTTGTGCAATCATCAACAATCAAAAAGAAATACTTGTTACCAGCAAGTGTACTTGGTGAAATTGGCCCACAGATATCAGCATGGAGAAGTTCCAACGGCTTCGTCGCTCTAAAGTTTGCTTGGTGCGGGAATGACGATCTTGCATGTTTGGAGATCACACACACCTCGCAAAGCTTGTTCGTCTGGGGCAATAGTGGCACACCAACCGCCAATTTCTTCTCCCCCAATAGCTTCAAGTCATGAAAGTTTACATGTCCGAGCCTTGCATGCCATAACCAGGTGGGGTCTTCTAGACTTGCTTGGAGGCAGACTTGCTTGAATGTCTTCAAGGTTATCTTGTACAAGCGATTTTGCGTTCGCTTTACCAGCATCAAGAGCTTCCCGCTCCTATCAATGACCTTCATGGTATCTCCTTCTATGTGCACCTTGTTCCCAGCTTCTGTCAACTGACCAAGGCTTATGATATTACTACAAAGTTTCGGAATGTAGTATACCTCATGGAGGGTCTTCTGATCGTCATTCTTGCATTCGAACACAGCCGTCCCCTTGCCCATGATCTCAATGGTTGATCCATCGCCAAACCTCACCCTCCCGGTGATAGTTTCATCTAGTTCTTGAAACTTCTCGCGATGTCCAGTCATGTGATTGCTGGCACCATTGTCAAGGTACCAAACGTCTTTGTCTTCACCTTTCTTGACGCCCCGGTACACCTCCGGTAGCAACCTTTCTTCACTGAGCAGAATGGTATCCTGCCGCTGAGATTCTTCGTGGAACATGGTCATCATTAGTGCTGGCTCTTCATCGGTGGCGCAAGTGAGGTGAGCCTCATCTCCACGACGCTTGTTGTAGCATTCAGACGCATAATGCCCCATTTTCTCACAATTGAAGCATTTTATGTGTCTCTTGTCACGAATGCCACTGTTGTTGCCGCTAGTGCCTCCTGCACTATCTTGGCGCTGTGTACCACGACCACGACCGCGCCCTTGCCCACATCCACACCATTTGCCACGACTGGGGCTGCTGAACCCACGCCCCTTTCCTCCTGACGAGGTGTCCACGTTGCTCCCCTTCTGTCGCATTTGCCATTTGGCATGAGTTAATAGGAGCTCTCCTTCAGTGCCGTTGGTGTTGCTGCGTAATCGAAGCGTTCGTTCCTCGTACGCCTTCAGTCGCCCTATAGCCTCCTCAAATGGTATAGACTCAAGGTTGTAGAACTGCTCAATGCCGGCAACAATAGGGAAGAATTTATCAGGGACAGAATCGAGCAATTTTTTTACCAACGAGGAATCTTCAAGTGTGGCTCCAAGGGTGGAGAATTTGCTGCTTAGGGCGCTGAGTTTGCCAGCAAACTCATCAATCGTCTCGGTCTCTTTAATCCGGAGGGCGTCAAACTCACTCTTCAATGTTTGTACACGTGCCTTCTTTACCCGATCACTACCAAGGTACCTCATCTTGAGGCTGTCCCAGACTTCCTTCGCCGTCTTCTTTGTTGCGATCTGGAGAAGGATGTCTTCGGGGACACACTGCAGGATGTATGCACGTGCCTTTTTATCCTTCTTTGCATCCACCTGGGCTCCTTCCGCTGGCTCCACCGCCTCCCAGACTCCCTGGGCATCAAGAATCGTCTCTGTCTTGATTGCCCACACAGTGTAATTGTGTGGGCTTAGCATCGGATAGGGAAATGACACTCCGCCGTTCTCCTTTGCAACAACTTGTGGGATGCCAGACATTTTTGTGGAATTGTAGATTCTTGGGTGTCTTATACTACCAAGGCTCTGATACCAATTGTTGGTTCAGAATCTATGAGCAGCACCCCGACAATACACATAAAAACAATAAAGAAGATAAAAACAAAACAAAAAGAAACGTAGTAGCTTGGGAAAAATTAATCTTGCCGTGCTGCTGTTTCCATTCACATTTGTGTTGTATATATACACCACAAGTGATAAGATCTTACATCACTTAAACCATAGAAATAATGCCACGTAAGCTATAAAATAGGAAAGGCTAAGTTATCAAAAATATTAAACGAAACGTTATAACTAAAACTTATCATGTCCGATTTATTTGAATTTATCCGGATTATTTGCTCACAGTAGTGGTTCGGCGAGCCATGCTCGATGTCGAAGTCGATGCCGTCGAGCACCGCGTCACCCAGCGGCCGGTAGCTCGACGACCCGCCGAGGTAGTGGTCCCACAGGTACCTCGCTACGGTCTTCGCGTCGTCTGAGGAGGAGAGCGAGTAGCTTTCGATGGCTCCGCCGAGCGACAACAGCACCTTGATACCTTTGGACCGGCACTGGCGGATCTCGGAGCTGAGACCTCTGCAAGTGCCGGAAGGAGGGTCGCAGTGGCCGGCGAGGTTGAGGACGGGGGTTTGGCCATTGCCGAAGGTGGTCAGGAAGGCGAGAATGACGTATCCATAGAGATCGGTGTTGCATGCCTTCGCCAAGGTGCCCTCGTTGCCATTCTGGCCCCAGTAGACGGCGATCTTGCCGGCGTTGGAGAAGGAGGCGAGAGGAGGAAGAAGGAGGGCAATGAGAAGGAGATGAGAGGAAGAAGCCATGGAGAATTTGGACCATACTAACGTTCTGTTTATTCTAAAGTATGGATAAGGAAAGGAAAGGAAAATAATATGGTGGAAAATTATTTTAGGAGGAAGGGAAGAAAAAGGGTAAAGAAGTTTTTGTTTTGCATATTTATTTGTTTTGATAGAGGACGTAATTTTATAAAAAAAATGAATATATATATAAATATCATTTTTTTTACATTTGATGTAATTTTGTAAATTAAAAATGATATATAAGTCATTATTTTTTTATATGATGTCATTTTATGAATACAAAAAAATATATGCAAAAGAAAAAATATATGCATCAATTTTTTTCCCATGTATTATTTTCCATCCAATTTTGAAATAATCAATTTTAATTTTAAAATATGGATTACTTTTCTCTTCTATCTAAAAATTTTAATAAAATAAATAATAATAAAAAATTACTATAAAAATATTCCTTTAATTTTACTTTTCACTCTTCCCTATAAACAGAGCATAAATTGACGGCTTGCTTAAAAGGTTGGATTATTTTCTGCATCTGTTTTTTTCCACCTCGATTCTTTGAAATGGAAATGCATTTATTTATTTTTATCCGTAAATCAATTGCTCGTTGGCAATAGTGCGTTTAATTATTGCTCTTGATTATTTGATTACGATTTAACAACCACTGGTCCACCGCTATTAATCAATGCATTGCTATTCCCAAATTAATTAGTTTACTTTATATTTTTTTCATAAAATAAAAAATCGAATATTATTAGTAATGGTCGATTTTTTATTTTATATGCCTAAGTAATTTGTTACTATTATTAATTTTATTATTTTGATCATATTATTAATTATTATTTTAATTTTTGAGATATTTTTTAATATATATATATATATATAAACATTTATATTAAAAAATATCTCAAAAATAAAAATAATAACACTTAGGATGTGTTTGGTATGCGCATTTTTCATTTTCATTTTCTAAAAAATATGTGTTTTCTAAAAAATAAAAAATGACTTTATGTTATTCTTTGTTTTTTTAGAAAATGTTATCTATTTTTTTTAGAAAACATGCACGGAAAACGTAAATCAAACGTCATTTTTAGAAAATGCACATTTTTCATAAAATGAAAATGAAAAATATACATACCAAATACACCCTTAACTTCTCTTATAATTCGTCCCCAAGTTGCATATAACATCCCATTACTAACCAACTGTCCATCTTGATATGATAACAAATAATTTTAATATAGTGCATGTACATACAAGAGAGAATTATATAGTACTTACCTTCCATGTCCAACAGAAAGGGTCAGCCCATGCCGAGTGTCAGAAAGTGATCCAAGCACCTAAAAATACCACATGAATAGCACATGGGAAGGTGAACACTATGTCAAATTCACACACTAGATATATATATTAATTTATGACTCAACCTAATTCACTTATTGTATGGATGAATCATACGAATTCATTTATAATCTAAACTTATTTACCTTTAATTTTAAACATCTATTTATAACAATTGAGTTATGTCAATTTTACATAAAGTAAAATTTGCGTATCTAATTATTTATGTCCTTAACAAAAAATGTGATTTCTTTAAAAAAAAATATTAAAATAATATCCTACTAATTATTCGATATTCAAAATAATCTTCTGTGCTCCATCTAATGTAAATTTGATTAAAATTACAACATTTTTTAGCAGATTTAATTAAAGTTAAGCCAAAACTATTCTAAGGTGATTAAAACAACTTTAACTATAATTCCAAGGGCATGAGCAACGTTGATCAAAACTAAACTACTATGGAGTAATTTTGATTAAATTTGTACTATCTTAGATTAACTTTTAGGAGCCGTAAACTAAACTAAGATGATCTAAGTTTTATATTTTCAAGATTATTTTATAAGATAATCGAATTAAACCAAATAAAATTTAAAATGAATGAAAGTCATTTAAATTTGTGATGTTGAGCCATTTGTTAAGACCCCATATACTTCTCAATTTATTTCGATAGTCAGCGGGGTGGGACAATCTATCCTAAATTTGTGATGTTCAGCCGTTTGTTAAGACCCCATATGTACTTCTCGATTTATCTCGATAGTCAGTGGGGTCGACTTTGTCACCTCCACGATTAGTTGGATTATAAGAGTTGGATACATGTGTTTTCTGATTTATCTTGACGGTTGTTGAAAAACTTCCACTAGGTCGCCCTAGTTACCTCTAAATTAGTCAGATTGTAAGAACTGAATACTCGGATTAAAAAATGATGATATTTTAGAGCTATGTGGCATGCTGCGCGATGATAAAAGGTGGAATGAGCTCCCATACAATGAGGATTTTAAACTCTCACATGGCATATTAATGCTTTTGGTGTTCGAATCACTCATGATGTTGGACCATTTGCCAAGACTCACATGCCTTTTTTAGATTTATCTTAGTAGCAAGTGGAAAATTTCGATGGGCCTAAACTTATCACCATCGGGATTAGCCGATTTAAAGAGTTGAATACTTGGATAATGATGATATTTTAGCCCTTAGATAGAGTACAAGGGTAAGAGGTAAGATTGCATGTCCCATTGTGGCAAAAGGCGAATACGTTCGTCTCCAGTGTCCCCGTCAACCCATCTCAATATCAACATGGAGGAGGTAAATCATGGACGGCTACTAACCTTTGGAATAATGATTAGCACATAAAGGAGACATTTACTTCGATTTGTCGAGATTCGAACCCCATACTTCATTATGACAATACTTCATGTGCTAATTACTAGACTCATCCTAGGGTTTAATTCTCATGCAGGGTAATATTACACCACCGTGCTCGAACTAATGAGTTTGCAGGGCGACTACCACGTCACGAATTATTTTTAGATTTATCTAGTGAGCTAATCAGGGAGCTAATATGCATGATTAGATTAAAAAATATATATGATATTTTAGATATTAAATTATGAGCAAAATGCTATTTTGCTATATTTCGAAAAAAGAGGAATATTTTTTGATCATATTAATTAGGAATGATGCTCTTTTGATTTTTTGTTCATTTTTATAGAATTTATGTGGAAATTATCAAATTAACATAGAAGAGCTGTAAACTAAAGTGCGGGATAAAATAAAATTCCAAGAAAATAATCCAAAATGGTTCGTAATGAAATAATCCCAAAAACGGATGGGTAATTTGGTCTTTTAGAAGGACCGACATGTGCTTCCCTTTTCCGCCCAAAGTTAGGCGGAAGCTTTCGAACTAATCGAGCTATCGCGCGCCTTAATCGAATCTCGTCGTCTCCTTCCTCACTCCCAAAAATCTGACCAGCGACCTGCGTTCCCGTGCGCGAGTCACTTCCATGGAGTCTGAGACAGGCGCCGGAGGCACTCACACTCCTCCCTCGACGAGGAGGGCGCGTCTCGTCATCACGGAAATGGTGCTGCGCAACTTCAAATCCTACGCCGGCGAGCAGCGGATCGGCCCTTTCCACAAGGTCGAGCCTTCCCTTCCTTTCTTTTCCCTCTCATTCTCTGTTGTAGGGTTTTTTTTTTTTGTCGTTCCTACTATTGTTTTTTTTCGCTCTACAAACTATGCAAACCCTAGGATCGTTAGGATTTAAGAAGCGTTTATGTTGAAGGTGACTGCATTAGAAGGGTTTCGGCATCACTTGGAAAATAGCAGTTCGCCTTGCTGGTTGTTCATTCTCTGTCACTAATTTATCAAATTTTTACTGTTTCAGAGTTTTTCGGCAGTTGTCGGTCCAAATGGGAGCGGAAAAAGTAACGTCATAGATGCGATGCTTTTTGTGTTTGGGAAGCGGGCGAAACAGGTGTTTTTTACGGTTTTAATTGACGCGCATTGTTTTCTTTCGAGTATGTTGGTGTTTTGGTTTGTAGTTCAATTGGATGAATACGATGCTGGTAATTCTATAACTTGTTGAACTGATTTTCTGGGGTTGAAGATGCGCCTAAATAAAGTGTCGGAGCTGATACATATCTCCAGCAACCACCAGAATCTGGAAAGTGCTGGAGTTTCGGTTCACTTTCAAGAAATTATTGACCTGGTACGCTTTTAATATTCTTAGTTGATTGGTAGTTTATCTTTGAAAGTGTCACTGGAATGGATGGATGCACATTTATACCAGGATGATGGAACCTTTGAGGCTGTAGCTGGAAGTGATTTCATCATTACAAGAGTTGCGTTTAGGGATAATGCTTCAAAATATTACATTAATGACCGTGGAAGTAATTTCACTGAGGTCACCAAAAAGCTGAAGGGAAAAGGAGTGGACTTGGATAATAACCGATTTCTAATCCTACAGGTATACAATTGCATTCCATCAGATGGAAGAATGATTTTTCAATCGTAATTATCCATTTTGGTTTCTGCCTTTATGCAAAATACTCCAAATTTAGGTTATAACCAAGATGATTCTTGTTTTTTCCTTTTCTTCTTTTATAATTCACTATCTTTTGGTACTTGGCCTACCAGGGTGAAGTCGAACAGATCTCACTTATGAAACCAAAGGCTCAAGGGCCTCATGATGAAGGATTCCTTGAATATCTTGAGGATATTATTGGAACAAATCAGTACGTGGAGAAGATTGAAGAAACCTACAAGCAGTGAGTTAACACTGTTGTTTTTACTAATTCCTAATCAACTTAGTACTTATGTAGACCAGAGATAAAGATGAGATGCGAATGCTTATAATGCTTTTTCCCCCTTGAGATGCTGTTTTGCCCTCCTTTGCTGGTTTATCCTCCAATTTAATAACATAGATAGTAGAGAAAAATCTCTTAATGTTAAGTTTGATGTTAATTTCGTATTTTTGACATTTTTAAATGACTCCCATCTTATTTTGATTCAATTTGACCCTTATACTTTATAAGATTGTTCCACTTTAATCTAGATGGCATCAAATAAATGACTGCTGCACATATTCCTTCAAATTCGAAAGCTATTTCATGATTGTGATTTAGGATATGTAATACATAGACTAAATAAATCAACGTAGCGAAATCTTATTTTCCAAAAAATGATAAATAGCCGAAGTGTATCATTTTAATACTAGTATTCTTCTTATGTCTAGTTATTATATATTTATTTTATCTCTCAAACATGTGTTTTTAACTATATACTTTAAGTAAACATAATAGTTGCCACCATTATTCATTTTTGTTTGTTTAGGGTAAATAGTTTTTTGAATTGTAAACAGGAAAAAATTGAGAAAGTTCAACCTTGAATTCAAATCTAGAGATCAAGAAATTGTTGGTTCCACAATAATCCCTTGTAGAAAAGGTTTCTTTTGTCACAAGAAAAGAAGTCATGGTCAAAACATTTCAAATTGATGTGAATTATGATTTTAGATCTGAGACTAGGGTATGGGTGTCCAACATTATTGTGGATCAAAGTATTTCGCACAACTGTTTTTTATTTTACACATGAACAATAGAAATACCAAGTGGCTTTCAAATATTTCATATTTGGTCCATATGCGCCGTTTGGTATAGAGGGATAAATGAAGAGTTCAAGTATCATATTTCATCAATATATCTAGTTCTACAATGATTGCTATTCTATTCTCTATCCTTAGCAAACTCAATGAGCTTAGAATTTTTGAAGTTATATTTACATGCCAACTAGTCAAATTATTCTTTCAGCCAAGTTTGTGAATTTGAGATATGCTTTGTGAATCAATTTAGTGAATTTTGATAATCATATTGAATTATGATTAGTTTTCATAATTAATCAGCCTAGTGGGATAAAGCTTGGTTGTTGTTGTTCTATTGAAATATGACTAGTTTTGACTTGTTCACATTGTCATAAAAAGCTTAGCATAATTAGTTTTATCATAGTTTTATAAAGTGCCTTAGGTGGCCGCCTATTTTAGCTAGAGGCTATGTCGCCTAGGTGGCAGGCAACCCTTGATAAGCGAGCATTTCAAAAAGTTAGTATAGGGGGATATGACTTGGTTGTTGTTGTATTGAATTATGATCAGTTTTGACTTGTTCACATTGTCATAAAAAGCTTAGCATAATTGTTTTTATCATATTTTTATAGTGCCTTAGGCAGCCGCCTGTTTTGGCGAGAGGTTATAGACAACCTTTGATAAGTGAAAATTTCAAAAGTTAGCATAGGCAGTCTTTCTTGGTGGTTTGCTTCCTCCATGCATATTAGGGTAAAAAACATTTTTTTAAAAAAATTTTTTAGGTTCATTTGTTAATAAATATTAACTTTAGATCTTCCCAATTTAATCAAGCATATTGCTTCGGCAAAATGCTTGGAGACCTACTTCATTCAACATCAATTATTTTCCAACTATTATTAGCCATTTTTAGCTAGAGTTTCTTTTGTGTCTTCTCTAGATTTATTCTCTCTGTTTTCTGGTTCCTTTTTCCTCATATTTATTCCCAACTCTAGAATTTTCTTTTTGTAAATTTATGATTATTTTCTCCTCTTTTTACTACTTTTCTCTACAAGATTCTCCTCCTCACAACAAGGTACCTCTATCCTTTTCTATCTTATTCTCTCATGCAACTCCTATTTTTTGCTGTATTTTTTTATAATGCATTTAAAACCCTTTTATTGGTTTATGATTGTAAATTTGAGTGCATGATGCCATTCTAATAATATTTTATGCTGACCACTTAGGCCCTTGCCTTGGTCCCCTCTAATTGCATAACCTTGCCTAGGCATTCACCTATTGCCTACGTGGGGTGACAGACATTGGGCCAATCTCCTACTGTTTTGAACCACCTTTTAATACTTGATTTTTCTAATGATTATAATATCCTTAAAATCTTCACATTCAAAATTGTTGAGGTGACAAAATATTTGGCTCTTATTCATCAACTATCTATTACATGCTTATATACTCTTTTACTTGTCTTAAGCATTAGTCTCATAGATGCTCTTTTACTCAATCAAACAAACATTGTACATATAGATCAATTCAAGGTTTAGTTGTTTGATATGCCCTACTCTTTCTTCATTAGCAGATACTGATGTGGTTTTCTTTAGGCTTGAGGCCCTCAATGAAAAACGGTCTGCAGCAATTCAAATGGTAAAACTAGCTGAAAAGGAAAGAGACACTTTGGAGGTAGATATCTGACTGTATACTTGTTTGTAAATACTGGTTAATTGTAACAACCTCAACAATTGTTACATCATTCTGTAGGATGTTAAAAATGAAGCAGAAGCATTTATGTTGAAGGAATTGTCACTTCTAAAATGGCAAGAGAAAGCAACTAAACTTGCGTTTGATGATGCTTCTTCCCATGTTTCTGAGTTGCAGGAGAAATTGTCAAATTTGGAAGAAAACCATGCAGCTGAAAGGTCATAATAGTAGTCACTGTAACTGGTAGCTGTACAAATTCAGAAATTTATGATTCATTATATTTTTGTTTTTAATTCAGGGAAAAAATCCAACAGAATTTGAGGATGTTGAAGGAGTTAGAGTCTGTGTATGATAAATACTTAAAAAGACAAGAGGTAACAATACCTAGCTGAAGCTACAAATTTATAGACAATTTCTTTAGGCAAGATTCTTGTTTCCTTATAGTGGGTGCGAGTTATTATCATATGCTATTGTTAAAGATCAATGTTCATTGTGAGACAATGAGTATTAATTTTTAAAATTATTTGTTACCAGCATCCTACAAGTATGAAGGTAGGTCATAGGGAATGCTGACAAATAAATGCATGCATGTACATATTTAGGATGCAACTAATGGATGATCACTGGAAATAGCCTCTTGCAAAAAACTGGGTAAGGCTGCATACAATGGATCCTTCCCCGTACCCTGCATGGCGGGAGCTTCGTGCACCGGGCTGCCATTTTTTTTTAACTAATGGATGATCAATCAGATGCCTATTTTTTTGCAGATAAATTTGTTTTTATTCATACATCTACATTTTCTAGAATATTTTATCTTGCCAGGAATTAATTACCATTGCTAAGAAATTGGATTAGTGTTTCAATTTATGTTGGTAATATTATTGAATTCTATAAAATATTTTTTACTGAAGCGATTGAGTTTTAATTATATCAGCAGTTATGTTTGAGTGCTAAAAAAGCTTTGGTAGATAAAATTTGTTTTATTATTACTATTTTATTGGCAGTTCAAACTCTTAATTTTATTTGTTATTTCGTGCTGTGTTTTCAAAAATTTACTGTGTTTATTATATATGTGATTACTTAAATGTGTCACATCTGTTATTAATTGAATGACAAGGAGTGCATTTGAAGGGCTTCCTTGATTGCCTTTGAGTGATTTTCAGTAGGTGAAATTCTGGAGTCTTCTGCAATGCTCAGCTGTATGTGTATCAAGTACAGTTAGGTTTATAATGCCCCAAGATGATCTGCATTCCATCCACAGCTGCAAGTCACCGTCTGTCCTTCTATTTTAATTTCTTATTTTCCTATTAGTGGAAGCTGTTTTTTGGTTCATTAGGATCTCAAATAAGTCAGGTACCTTTTTGCGCATATGAGGTAATGGACTGGCTACCAGAATAGTGGCGCATATGTCCCGATAAACCCCTGAATTCTATTCTTCTTTTACAAAAATGGTATTGATGGACAAAACGGCTTAATTTTGGATAGATTTTTTTTAGTTGCTTAGTTATGTTGATGTGGATCGCAGTTGAGCAAATGCATAACAGGTCCATTATTTGCCATTAAAGAAATTAATCGAAGGACAAAACAAGAAAAGTTCATTTAAATATTGAAACTTTGGAGATAGTTTTAGAGTTCATCTATGTAATTCACACAGTATTGAGGTTCATGATCATCTAGGTAATTCAAGCTTGTTAGTTTTGTGCATATTCGTGGATTGTTTCTTTACGTCTGATTCTATCATGTTTCTAAATTCTCATTTGATTGTTGGTTTTTTAAATTCCAGGAACTTGATACTGACATGAGGTCATGCAAAGAACAATTTAAAGAGTTTGAGCGGCAGGATGTAAAGCACCAGGAAGATTTAAAGCACAAGAAACAAAAAATAAAAAAACTGGAAGACAAGCTAGGGAAGGTAAGGGTTTACTGTATTCTTCTCCAGATTAATGCAATTATTTGAACATTATTTGAATAACAGGATTCGGCAAAAATTGATGAACTGGCAAGCCAGCATGAAAGATTGACAGACCTAATACCCAAACTTGAAGAAGAAGTGCCTAAACTGCAACATCAGCTACAGGAAGAGGAAATGACCTTAGAAAAAATTAAAGAAACCTCCAGAGGTGATTTCTTTTTAGCAACTCAGATTTACTCTTTTAGACCTTTTGCTCTTGTTTGCATGTATTGTTTGTTGGCTAATTCCTAAATTTGGCTTGTTAATTTGCAGGTGAAACTGAGATGTACCGGTCTGAGCTCATGGAGGTCCGTGCAGAACTGGAACCATGGGAAAACCAACTAATTGAGCACAGAGGATCCTTAGATGTTGCAAGTGCTGAAAGCAAACTTTTGAGAGAAAAGGTAGTTGACTATCCCTTGAGGAAATACTAATGCCAGAAATGAAAAAAAAAAAATTGAGCTGATTCAAGTTCTATCTTCTTCAGCATGATGCTGGTCGGAAAGCATTTGAGGATGCCAAACATCAGATTGATGAAATAGTGGAGAATATCAAAATTAAAAATGAATTAATTGCTGAAGTTAAAAATAAGCTAGCTCAAAAAAAGCTTGAAAAATCGGAAGCACGAAAGTTGGAACAGGTATTGCATTTGTTTAATATCTCTACATCCTGTTCTGTGGTTGCTTCATAGTTGAAAGATTTGATTGCTTATACTTCATTGCTTCTCAGGAATGCATTAAGGAACAAGAATCCCTTATTTGTCTTGAGCAAGCAGCAAGGCAGAAACTGACAGAAATGAAATCTACTTTGGAATCAGAAAAGAGTCATGGTTCGGTCCTGAAAGCCATATTGCAAGCGAAAGAGACAAAAGAAATAGAAGGAATTTATGGTCGTTTGGGTGATTTAGGTTCAATTGATGGTATGACCTCAAGTATAAAATATTTTTATGCACACTTGTATACATTTTTCTATTAGTTATTATTGTTATTATTTTCATCTACCACGCATATATTATTGCATACTTGAAGTCATCTTAGAAATTGTGTGAATGAACAAGAAATTTCCTACATTGCCTTTTCAAACATTGACTTGCCAATTTGTCTGGGATGTTAGTATATAGCTTGTCTCTCTCAAATCCTTTATACAGAACTTCATCGAAATCTATTCTTCCATCGACTACAACATGGAGTTGTCATTCTGGTTAACTAATATATATCAACATATAGACTGATTTTTGACGAATATGCTCCATTAACCTCCATGTTCACAAAAGGTTAATTTTTTGTTTTGATTAATTCATTAAATTGAAGATTTCAATTCCGAATTGTCTCCTTTAGTATATAAATGAACTCTTGAGCTTACAAATTTTATTTGCATGCTTTATATCAACAAAGTTATGAGGTTGAGACATATATGTGTTCGTAATTGAATTTTTATTAAGGAATATAATCTTTACATCCATGTCGTTTCTCATAGTTATGGTGTAGTGATGACAAGTAAGTTTTGATGGACTTTATCATAGTTATTGGTGAAAACATTGATGATATTTTGTTGCAATGAGCCTAACCTTTGACGTTTGCCCTCCATGTTGATCTTTCTCTTGAAGATCCACTTGCACCCAATGGTTTTCATCCTTCAGGTGGATTAACGAAGGTGTAAACTTAGTTGGCCTATATGGAGTCCATTTTAGGCATCATGGCCTCAAGTTATTTCTCAGACTCAACATTTGATATAACTCTCTCGTAGGTTGTTGTCTCATTGACCCCTATCAATAGCACATTATCATGGGGGGAGATTTGAGATTCATATCTCTTAGACTTTTAATGAATCCTACAAGATTATGTGGCTCCTATATCTTAAGTAGTGTGGAGCTATCATAAGGTCTTTTGATTTATCTGATTTTTAAGAAAGGTTAAGGAATGTCTATAAGTGGTACTGTTTAAACCTCTTTGAGCTCTACTTTTCTCCTACTTATTCTAACATTTATGTATTCTTTCTTAAAAAACATGATGTCACAAGCAGCGAACACCGTTTTTCTTGTGAGTCATAAAAGTAATAGTATAATACCCATTGGTCTCCCTATGCTATCCCATGAATAGACACCTATTGGATTTGTTAAAGCTTATTAATGTCATATAAGCTTCACAAATTCCAAATCCTATGGAAGGAAAGAGCCACATCTTACCTTTATATAACCCACACTATCTTGGAACTTTATGGAGAACAAATGCCCCAATCTCAAGTGTATATCCCAAAAATTAGATGGATGTCACTGCAACTCATCATGGATTAAATTATGCCCAAGAAGGACTTGATGATTTCTCCTCTCGGACACAATTGATCAACTGTCGCATTTCTCAACCAGTCCATTGTGAGAGAATCTCATTCTCTTTCAAGTAGAAATTCTTTGTGAGAGAATCTTTTCTCTTTCAAGCAATATATAAACTAGTTGATTAAGTATTTAACACCTCAATTTGATCAAAATACTTTTAACACTTACCAATCCATTTTTCCTTTCATTATTATCATATTTAATTTATAATTATTATATGATAATTTATCTAGTTCATATAACAAGCCGGACATTAATAGATAGTACTATCTGTGCTTCGACTTGGGATTGAGTGAGCATTACTAACATTAGTATTAATACGGTTATTAGTGTAATGGGTTTAGTCCTGCATTAGTATTGTAGGATTTTGGTTATGTTAGAGTTCTATTTATACCTGTATATTATTATCTCACTAACATAAAAATATAATTGTTCCATTTTCTGAGCTAACTCTACCTTCGGATCCTTTGGTTGACTAGAATGACCATTCCCTAGTTGTGTTGCATCCTTGGAATTGCTGAAAAGCTCAGTAGTAGCTCCACAAAATTACTCTACATCTATTTGATTAAGGATGCTTAATCATATTTTGTCAAGTTCAGGATCTATAACATTTTTTTGCCATTGAGACTTGTGAGAAAAAACAAGAGATGTGAGAGTTCTTCAGAGAAACTATAAAAAATTTAGTAGTATAGGAAAGATTATAAGATAGGCGCAGGGAGGAAATGGAAGGTTAAGATTTTATAGTCTCTGATTAGTTTCAAATTTTCCTTTTTGTTTGTTTATTTGTCGTGAATAGTTCCAATTGATGGAATTAAGCCTTTGGGCCTTGTACCATCACATACCTAGTGGTATTCTTGTTTTTTTGCTCATTGGTGTTAACACAAATCACTTGAATTCAAACTGTCCACGTGGTGCTCATTTGTCACTAGAATGGGTAGTTTGGGATCAATATTCAAAAAGTTTTGGGTGATGTGAGAAGTGCAAAAATCTGTTGATGGCTTAAGTGATTATCCAGCATGTGGGAAACATTGATATGCCATTTGATTTGATTAGCTGTAGGCTTGGATTTGTGTTGAAATATATGATTCTTGCACAATTTGTATCACCCAATATGTCTCTCCAATTTTGTTCTTGAAAGGGAAGGAATAACATCAACTATAGAGTAGTGAAATAGGGATATTAGAGAGGTTTTTCCACTCTGATCCAGCAAAATCATATTAGAAAAGGGCTTTGCGGTTCAAAGGTGGAAGGGATAAAGAGGACAAGAGCAGTCAAATATAGTAATGTTATATCATTGTAAGGGATCCTTGATGCTAACTCAATTATGGATTATGCCCAGTTGCTGAATCTGATCATAGGTGGGGTGGGGCAACAAAAGAGCAGTCCGGTGCATAAAGCTCTATTGCAGCCTTACCTTACATTGCAAGAGACGGTTTTCACGACTATAACTCGTGACCATCAGGTCACACGACAACTTTATCATTGCACCAAGGCCCCTTCAACAACAATGCAGGATTGGTAGATTATTTAGCAGAGTATGCCAAAACAGATTTTTTTTTTTAAAAAATTTGATTCTGTCCCGAGTATGGAATTGTTTGTGTTGATTGAATGCTAGTCTCAAAAGACTTGACAAATCAGGTAAAAATACAAGTTCATTGTTGGGATGCGCCAAGTTCTGCATTTGGATACTAGTGGATTCGAAATTGATTGATTTTGTAGCTTATCGTGTTAGTTTTGAATTTGAGGACTTTGGTCTGATCACCAATAGATCAGACTTCTCTTCAGATCAAAATCTGAAATTAGCAATCACATATATGAATATGCTCATTTAGATTTTATTTGCAACTATTACCATGTTTTTCTAATCAATGATTTACCATGGTATCCTTGATTTGAATACTAAAATTTCTGTACCAGATAATTTCTCATATTTGATTTTTTCTGGCTAAAATTTACTTATTATACTTGTTATGACAGCAAAATATGACATTGCCATATCCACTGCATGTCCTGGACTAGATTATATAGTGGTCGAGACTACTGCAGTAGCACAAGCGTGCGTTGAGTTGCTTCGCAGGAAAAATCTTGGCATTGCCACTTTCATGATTTTGGTAATTAGTTCCTTGCATATGCTGTGATTAAATTCTTCTACAGGTTCACTTTGATGTTCATTTTGATATAAATTAGAATACTGACTATGATATTCATATTAGTATAAATCAGAATGCAGCATGATGAATGCAACTGCTTTTTTTCTTTACTACATCTAATAAAAAAATATTCCAATGATTTGGGACTCATTGCATTCTAGGAGATTTTCATTTTATTTCTAAAAGGTTACTGATAATTAAAATAGATACACGAGTTCATTGGGACTTTGTCATAGATCGACAAAAATAGTAGTTGTATAACATTTTAAATCAAAATGTTTGGTTAGAGGGCCAAATTCTGATATGTCACAAACTCAAATTAAGGTCAATAGTAAGTTCACATGTGTGACAATATAATTGTGATAGTGTGTGTGCGCGTGCGCGCGCTAATATGTGTATATAACATAGTTCAGAAACTCGGCTCCCACTCCCCCGTTTATGACAGGTTTAGTGGCCACCCTTTGATAAAATTCACTAATATCTCTTCGTAAGAGATAATAGTGTGAGCCTTTATAATTTCAAGGATAACACCTCTAAGGTACTAACTTTGACACACACCAAAGGGATTTCCACAGTCATGAAAGTTTAACCCACAACAAGTGAGAGAATATAAAATGCATATAAGAGAGTAAAAGTTTTTATCTATCCCCAAAGACAAAAATCTAAATCGTAGGTTAGAAAATGTTACCAAGAGAGCTTCTAGGACACTTGAGAATCAACCAAGTAGAATAGTTTTTTTTGTGTAACATCTTTTGTCCAAAGTAACTACAAAGTCTTATGAACCTAAGCTCTAATGCTATCAAAAGCATGTTGTTAGCAAGCCTTTGGTTGAATAAAGGTTGCTCCTTGGTTGACTAAAGGTTGCTCCTTGGTTGATCAAAGCAACTAGACTAGTTGTTGGAGGCTGATTTTTGAACGTTGGGTGACCAAGCATAAAGATTTGGTCGATCAAAGCATTCAAACTAGTTGTTAAAGGCTGATTTTTGAACCTTAGTCAACCAAGCATAAAGCTTTGGTTGACCAAAGGCTTTGGTTTGATCGATCAAAGCAATCTACTTCGTCTAGGTAACCCTATAACCTTGTTATCAACCCAAGAGCCCTAAAAACATTGACATAGGGCTATCCAAATCCCTTTAGGTCTCAATGTATCATCCAAAAAGATCTCTAAGTAACAACTTTACCTAAAGACTTGATTTCATCTAATGTATCTATAGTATCTTTAATAACCCTAATATTACATCCACAATCATCTCTTGATCTGTGCTACGTGCCCTTGGCTCTTCTTGATTTGGGTTGCTTGTACTCGAGGCCTCTTGATTTGGGCCATTGGCCCTTGTATCCACTAAATCTAGTTACTTGCCCTTGAAACCACTTGATTCAGGCTATTTGCCTTTGAGCTAAATTGTCAAGTCAGTCAGCATCATTAAATCTGCACATTTAATGCTCCGACATCAAATAGAAATGGTTACTTAATCCTAACTACAAAGAACCAATACAAAATTTATATAATCACAGTTTTGAATTTTGATTATTGTACATTTTGATAAGTCAGATAACTCTTTCTATGTTAGCTGGATGAGTGCAGGATGTTTGCTTTAGACTTGCAAAACTAACTAAAAAAGAACTTTTGAAATATTAAAAATCCACTGGTACTCTTAGAGACATGAAACTATATTAAGTTGCACTTTGTCATGCATCAAATATGGAAACTTTTCCTATTTGCAGGAAAGACAATTAGATCAACTCAGGAAGCTGAAGGATAAAGTTAAAACTCCTGAAGGAGTTCCTCGCCTTTTTGATCTTGTTGCTGTAAAAGATGAAAAGCTTAAATTAGCGTTTTTTGCTGCACTTGGAAATACTGTTGTGGCAAAAGACCTTGATCAGGTATTTTTTACTTTTTACCTGATGTTCATTGCTCATTTATGTAAGTCTTGTAATTTAATTTTTGTTCAATGGATATTTCTTTCATGACCAATTATCTGATTAGCAGTCTTTGCTTAATCAAGTTGTTGGTCTACACTTCACAATTTGCTATTCTGCATGTTTGCGGTCTTCATTTTTCTTAGATTCTACAATGATGCCAAAATTGCACTCACATCTTCAGCAAATACTCTCATAAGGAATATGGAAACTGCCATAAGGTTTCTGTTTCTAGCTTGCATGATTGTCATGTTATCTTCATATAATGTTTTACTATTACTTTTTGACTTTGGAATTTCATGTCAAATATCTCATGCTAGTTAACTTGAATGATTTTTTGGCATTGTCAGTTTGTCTGATTAAGTGACTGTATTGCTCAACAAAATACTTCTTTGATACTGTTTTCTGTTTTCTACTTCTAGGCTACTAGGATTGCATATGGAGGGGATAAAGACTTCCGCCGTGTTGTGACATTGGAAGGTGCACTATTTGAGAAGTCAGGTACAATGAGTGGTGGTGGCAACAAGCCCCGAGGCGGGAAGATGGGTAGATACATTAGGGAAAGTGTTTCTAGAGAAGATGTTGTAAGTTGCGAGAAGGACCTTGCTCAGCTGGTTGACCAACTCAGTGACATACGCCACAGGATTGCTGATTGCACTAGACGCTTTCAAGCTTGTGAAAAGGATGAAGCCCATTATGAAATGGAACTAGCTAAGACACAAAAGGAGGTTGTTATGCATCTGATATTATTAGTGCATCTAATACCCTGTGGTATGTGTCTCAATCTGACAACTTTTTTTTTTTTGCACAGATTGATAGTTTGAATGAACAACATAATTACATAAAAAGTCAGCTTGTGGCATTGAAGGCTGCATCCCAACCAAAGAAAGAGGAACTGAACCGGTTGAAGGAGTTGGATGGTATCATATCTGCTGAGCAAAGTGAAATAGAGAAGCTTGTTAAATGCTCTAGTACGCTTAAGGAGAGAGTAAGTGTCTGAATATTGTTTCAGAATTTTGAGGATTTTTATTTTATATTTTGTCTCAAATTTCTTGGGTTGGAAAGCTCTGTTTCATTAGTCGTAACTTATCTAACCCTAACCGTTTGATAATGTTTTGAAATGTCTAGCAAGCAGACCAGTCACCATCTGGTGCATATTGTTCTGTTAGTACCTACATAAATACATGTATCATGTATGGTCATTATTAACATTTGTTTTGAATGAATTTGAATAAAATATAAACTTCTAATGTTTTGTTGATTTTTTATATTTGCAACAAATCAAATATAAACTAAATCAACTGACTTCTTGAGGTATAGTCTTTAGATGAAGTATGTTCTTGAAATATAAATTTTGCTCAAATGCAGTAAATGGGGTTGGTATATGCTAGCTAATTGATGATTAAACCTAAATATGGCTGGCAACGTGTTGTGGGCCCACATCTAGATTACAGTATTGTTTGGCCAAGTGTTGAGGCCGGTTCACGAGTAACACATGCAAAGCGTCACTGCTTTGCCATGTTATCTGGTACCACTTTTGTATTGCTTGTATCAGGCTCAGTGTATTCAATAGCGGCGAATAGCGCGCTATCGCGCGCTACGACCAGCGAACACTGCAGAGCATTCGCTGAATCGCGATTGTCCCGAATAGCCCACGCTATTCGGGACAAAAGCGTCGATAGCGCACATAGCGTGCGCTATCATGCCCTAGCGCCCCATAGCGGGCGCTAAAATTACAAATTGCTTACCAATAGCTAGGGCAAAGGTGAGTCGAATCGTGACTGTGGCAGAGGCGAAGGTAGGGCAGACTGCAGAGGCGACAGGCGGCGATCGGTGAGCAGCGAGCGGCGACAGTGGTGGCGAGGGACAGCGATTGGAGGTAAGCTTTTCTCCTTCCTTTCGTTTTCTTCGTTTAGGTTTTCCTTCTCGTTTTTTTTCTCGAAGGAGCAAAAACGATTTCGCGATTTCCAGAAGTCGGGCATCTAGATCGATCCAGCGATCGATCCAGGGTCGAACAGAAAGGATCTGGATCGATCCAGCGACCGATCCAGATCCTTTCTGTTCGAACAAAAAGGATCTGGATCGGTCGCTGGATCAATCCTGGATCGATCGCTGGATCGATCCAGATCCTTTCTGTTCGACTCTAGAAGGATCTGGATCGATCCAGCGACCGATCCAGGGTCTGGATCGATCCAGCGACCGATCCAGGGTCTGGATTGATCCAGCGACCGATCCAGATCCTTTCTGTTTGAACAGAAAGGATCTGGATCGGTCGCTGGATCGATCTAGATCCTTTCTGTTCGACCCTGGATCGATCGCTGGATCGATCCAATTCCTTGGATCGATGCATTGATCGATCCAGATGCCCTGGATTGATTTTTTTTTTTTTGCTGATTTGTTTCTAATTAATTAATTATTTATTCTGATTTTTTTCTTTTGTTTTTCTAGGATTTTGATTGTCTAGTTAGAATTTGCAATGTCTACGAATTTATCAAAAAAAGATAAAAAAGATGTTGGTTGGAAGTATTGTTATCAAAATGAAGGGGAAAAAGCTGTTCGGTGCAAATTTTGTCATCATATATCGAATGGAGGGATTATTCGCTTGAAGGAACATTTAGCTCAAACTCATAAAGGGGTTGCACCTTGTGTTAGTGTTCCGGATGATATTAAGAAAGAAGTTAGAGAATCACTTGACAAAATTAGAGCATCTAAAAGTAAACAAACTGAATTGTTACGAGAGATCGGTGAAGGTCCCCAAAGTATGAGTACGCAATCATCAAAAGTTGGAAGTGTAGGGGGAAATTCAATTGGATGTTCTGGTAGTGGTGAATCAAAAGGTAAAGGTACTCTTCATGGGTTTGTTAGTTCCGAACCTCGACAAACAACCCTAAATTCGACATACAAAAAAGATTTGTTGGTTGATGTGAAGTGTAGAATTGGTCGTTTTATTTACTCTGCCGCACTTCCGTTTAATGTTGTGAATGATCCTTATTGGCTGCCTATGGTTGAGGGCATTGCGGAATATGGAAGAGGGTTCAAGCCTCCTTCAATGCATGAGTTAAGAACTTGGATACTTAAAGCTGAGGTTGATGACATCAATCTAATATATGAGGAGCATAAAAAGGCATGGAAAAAATATGGATGCACTATTATGTCCGATGGTTGGACGGATGGAAAGAATAGAAGTTTGATCAATTTTTTAGTAAATAGTCCCGCCGGCACTTTCTTTTTGAAATCTATTGATGCATCAGATTCTATTAAAAATGGGGAATTGATCTTTAAATATCTTAATGATGTTGTTGATGAGGTGGGAGAGGAAAATGTAATTCAAATTGTCACGGATAATGCTTCGAATTGCATTAAGGCGGGGAAAAAAATTATGGAGACTAGACATAGAATTTGGTGGACACCTTGTGCGGCGCATTGCATTGATCTAATATTGGAGGATATTGCAAAGTTGAAGATTTTTTCTAACACAATTGAGCATGCTAAGATGGTTGTGAAGTTCCTTTATGGTCATGGGACTATACTTTCTTTGATGAGAAAGTATACAAACGGTAAAGAAATTCTCTGTCCCGCTATTACTCGCTTTGCTATTTCATTTCTCACTCTTCAGAGTATGTATAAGGTTAAAAGGCCACTTGAACAAATGTTTGCTTCCGAAGATTGGGCTAGTTCACCACTATCTCAAACAACTCAGGGGAAGGTCGTGAAGAGAATTGTTATTAATGATCCCAACTTTTGGCCACATGTTGCATTTTGTGTTAAGAGTGTTGTTCCTCTTGTAAGTGTGTTAAGGGAAGTTGATTCAGAGGAGAGATCGGCCATGGGATATATTTATGAACTTATGGATAAGGCAAAAGAGACAATAAAATTTAATTGTGGGGGAGTTGACAGAAAATACAAACCCATTTGGAAAAAAATTGATTCACGATGGACTCCACAACTTCATCATCCTCTACACGCGGCCGGGTACTATTTGAATCCGCAATTGCGTTATGAAGAAAGATTTTCTTATTGTGATGAAGTTAGAGATGGATTGTATACTTGCATGGATAGGATGTTGTCTTCTGATGATCGTCTTAAAGCAGACATCCAATTGGACTTATATAATAAAGCTGAAGGAGAATTTGGAACTCTAATAGCAAAACGAACAAGAATGTTGCGAACTCCGGGTAAAATTTTCTTCTTGTAACCGTTCTTGTAAAATTATACTAGCATTCATATTTTAAAATTATATACATTCTTGTAATTTTTTTTAATGTTATTACTTATTAGTCTCGTGGTGGGAACGTTTTGGAAGTAAGACACCCGAGCTTACTACATTTGCAATTCGAGTGCTTGGTCTCACTTGTAGTGCTTCGGGATGTGAAAGAAATTGGAGCACTTTTGAATCGGTGAGTATTCTAAGTTTCTAACTCTACTTGAATTTTAATTGTTTTATAATTTTCATATCATTGTTTATTTTTATATATATATGTTTTCTTTTTTGTAATATTAGATTCATACAAAAAAGAGAAATAGGCTTGAACATGCAAAGTTGAATGCGTTGATGTTTGTGAAATATAACTTCAAGCTTAGGGAGAGAAGTATTAGGAGGAAAGACAAGATTGATCCCATTGTAGTTGATGAAATTAATTCAGATGATGAATGGATAACTGAGAAAGAAGGTCCAGTTCTCCCCGTAACTACTAAATGGCTTGAAGATGATGAATTATTTGAAAGTGATCCTATTGTGAGTGTGCCATCTGCTACCTTTGAAAGTCTTTTCGACTCAGATAAGCGAGTCGAAGATGTTGAGGATATAGTTGAAGTTCCTCCTACGAATTCAAAAAAAAGAGTTGCTGAAAATTCAAGTAAGCACTAAGCATATGCAAATTATTTATTTATATCTACTTCATCTATAATTGATTCTTAAATGTTGTATCTCTTATATAATAGGTGGAAGCAAAGACAAACAAGCAAGGTTGAGTCTTGTTGATGTGGAAGATAATCATCTTGATGCTGAAAATTATGGAGTAATTCCAACTTTTGATAGTGGAAATTTTCCAACCATAGACACTATTGATGATGATAGTGATATAGAGTTGGATGATACTGATTATTTTTAAGTTATGTTGTTTTAATTATAAAACTTTTTAAATTGTTGGTATGAGATATTTTGACATGTAATGAATTATTATGATTAATTTTAGGTTATGTTATTTTTATTTTACTTATATAAGTATATTTTATTTTTTAAAATTTAAACATTGACGTGCATGAAAAGCTTGCGCTATACGCTACGCTATTTACGCTACGCAATGACAAGACAAAAACGCTATGAACCAACGCTACGCGATTTAAAACACTGATCAGGCTATATAGTCTTAGGGGGCGTTTGGTTTAGGGTAATAGGAGTGGGGAATGGGAATGAGAATCATTGATTCCCATTGTTAATGTTTGGATTATAGGAATAGGAATACAAATAAGGGAATGAATCTTTGAAATTGGGTAATGACTCATTCCCATGTACCTCTCCTTCAATGAGTCATTACCCTATTTTCATCAATCAAAATATTCCCTTATTCCAAAAATACCCTTGACTTAAAACTAAAATTTTCTCCATTAATATCAAATATTAAAATATATTTATTTATTTTTTCTTTCATATCACTTATCTCTCCTTATTCTCTCTCATTATATTTTCTCTCTCATCATAGTTTCTCTCTCATCATTTTATCACACACTTTCTCTCTCCTTAATCTCTCCTATCACACTCTCTTCCCTCTTTTTTTCTCATTACATTTTCTCTCTCATCATACTTTCTCTCTTCTCAATCTCTTCCATCGCACTTTCTTCCTTCTTTTGTTCCTCATCACACTTTCTCTCTCATCACACTTTCTCTCTTCTCAATCTCTCCCATCACACTCTCTTTTCTCTTTTTTCTCATCACACTTTCTCTCTCATCATACTTTCTCTCTCCTCAATCTCTCTTATCACACTTCCTCCTTTTTTCCTCAACACACTTTCTCTCTCATCATACTTTCTCTCTCCTCAATCTCTCCCATCACACTCTCTTTTCTCTTTTTTCTCATCACACTTTCTCTCTCATCATACTTTCTCTCTCCTCAATCTCTCTTATCACACTTCCTCCTTTTTTCCTCAACATATTTTCTCTCTCATCATACTTTCTCTCTCCTCAATCTCTCCCATTATATTCACTGTTCTTTTTTCTCTCACCATACTTTCTCTCTCCTCAATCTCTCTCATCACACTCTCTCTCCTCATTTTTTTCTCACTATATTTTCTCTCTCTTCATCCTCTCCTATCATACTTTCTCTCACATCATATTGTCTCTCATCATGCTCTCTCCAATCACACTCTCTTTTTTCATTTTCTCTCATCACACTTTCTCTCTCTTCATTCTTTCTTATCACACTTTCTCTCTCATAATACTTTCTCTCTCATAATTCTCTTTCATCATATTTTTCTCTCACATTCATCTTTCTCTCACATCTAATTTTTTCTCTTATTTTCCTTTAAGGGTAAAAAAGGAAACTTTGATTTATTCCGATAGAAGATATACAACTAACCAAACATTGCTTTTAAGAGTGATATCCATGCTCATACCCATTCACATTCCACAATACAATGATACCCATTCCGATTCCTATTCCTAGGAAAGAACCAAACGCCCCCTTAGTGTCAAGTAACAATGGACGACACAATGAAGCATTGAGCTTCAATTCCCATCCCCGCTTCATATTGAAAGTGAAGCAGCGTGGATTATAGATGAATTTTTTCTTCTCTATTTGCCATGTTTGATTTTTATGTACGTCAGTTGGGAGTAGACCGATAATATATAAAATAAAGTACATATGTTTATTTATATATTTATATGGATATTATAAGAAGAGGAGCCTTGGTGCAATGGTAAAATTGTTGCCGTGTGTCTTGGTGGTCACAGGTTTGAGTTGTGGAAACAATCTCTTGTAATGTAGGATAAGACTGCATACAATAGACCCAATGTGATTCAACTCTTCCCCAAGACCCCGTATTGTAGGGAGTTTCGTGCACCAAGATGTACTTTTTATATGTGTATTGTAAATTAAATTTATGTGGGGTAGTGGGTGAGGCATGACTTTATCCAATACTTGTTCATATATGGGTTACTTTTTACTTTTTAGTCCTATGCTCATTCCATTTGTGTGATGGGGTGGGATTGCCTTAATAGGGTTGAGACTTCATTAGGGTGGGGCAAATTGCTATCCTAAAGGAAATTACTAAGTTATGGATGAAACATGTGCTAAGGCTATTCACTGATTTTAACAACCATGTTATTATCAACTTGTACCGAGTGTCTTTATTGACTGGTGCTTTTATGGGTTAGTTTTTTTTTTTTTTTGGTTTTTTTTTTCTGGAAATCAGCAGCTATCATTCTCTGATGCAAGAGCATAATTATTCTGACCCACAATGTTAATATGTTACTTGGAGATGCCATAGAGCCTTGCATATTTGTATGCCTCAATGTTGTTTGACAAGAATAATTGTGACTAATTTCAGTATTCTAGGTAATTTTCTTTATTCAGTCAGATGACCTTTTAACATAGTAGATAATGTAGGGATAATTTCAAATACCCAGTTTTAATTCTTAAGCTGCTTTAAGTTTTTTAAAGTGTGTTATATTTTTTTTTGGGATAAGTTAGGCCTTTTTCCAGAAGACTTGGTTCCATTGCTGGTTTATAAAAGAGCTTTGGATCCCATGCAATGAATTATTCTTTAATTTATCATATCTTTCTTTGCCAGTTTTTTCTAGTTTGAGATTAGTTTTGGTGCATCCTTGTGCTGTGTCACCTTTTTATCTTTATCCCGCTGTACTATTGCAGGCTTCTGAGCTTCAGAAGAAAATAGAAAATGTCGGTGGCGAGTTGTTGAAAAATCAGAAGTCAAAAGTTGCAAAGATTCAAGAAGTATGGACATGCATCAAGTAAACAAGTACTATAGCAAGATTCATAAGAATTACATGTAACTATTGTTTTCTTGCAGGGTATTGATAAAACCTGCAGCGACATTAATCGACACAAAGTTAACATAGCTTCAGGCCAGAAAATGACAGAAAAGTTGAAAAAGGGTATTGAGGATACAAAGACAGAGAAAGAAAAACTTGTCCTGGAGAAGGAAAACATGTTAATTATTTTCAAAGAAATAGAACAAAAGGCATTTGTGGTCCAAGAAAACTATAAAAAGACTCAAGAGGTCTATCATCTTTTTCTGAAGCTGAATGTTCTTAATGGTCCTTTTCCTATTATATAGGATTACAGGTTGACAAACTTTTTTGGAATTATATTTTTTCCAGCTCATTGACAAGCACAAGGTTGTTCTTGAGGAAACAAAAAATGAATACAATAAATTAAAGAAAACTATGGATGAGCTACGAGCTGCAGAGGTTATATTTGCTTGATGCAGTGAAGGGTTGTTCACGTTGCCATGCTTTTCACTTAAAATCACATTTCTCGTGCACAGGTTGATGCTGATTTTAAGTTGCAAGATGCAAAAAAACTTAAAAAGGAATGGGAGATAAAGGCCAAGGCTTTAAGAAAAAAACTTGATGACAACCAATCAGAACTTGTTAAGCAGATGGATTTGTATGGTTCTTTTATCTTTGGTTTACAAATGGGTTAGCTGCTATTTATCTTCCTAAAACTGTTCAAGGTACATGCTTGGGCAGAATGAAAAGTGATGCATTGGATGCTGAAAAGATTCAAGCCATTTTATCAGATGAGGCACTCCAAAATCCTTGTGATATGAGAAGAGCAATGGAAATGGTGACCTTGCTAGAAGCTCAGCTGAAGGACATGAATCCCAACCTGGATTCAATTGCAGAGTAAGCTTAGCTGGTTATTATTTTTACATACTTTCTACTGAACAGAATATTCTAAAGCATTCTTTGGTTACCCTAGATATCATAAAAAAGTTTTGGTCTACAATGAACGGGTGGAAGAACTAAATGCTGTTAAACAAGAATGTGATGAAGTGAAGAAGCATTACGATGAGTTGAAAAAGAGAAGGCAAGCACTTCATGGACTGGACTTGTTTTAGCTTATACTTGTTAATGTTGTGACAATACATTTGCTATCCTAACAACTTACATGCACAAATATCCAACGATATCAGGCTAGATGAGTTCATGGCAGGATTCAACATAATATCTCTAAAGTTGAAGGAGATGTATCAGGTGTGTTGAATGAAATTGATTGTTAGGGTTATTATGGTGGAGAATTAATATTGATTACTTGATTGTATTTTTCCTATTAATTATTAATGTTTGAAACATTCAAAAAAAGAATAACTAACACAACTCATTGTCCTGATAAGTACCTCCTGGCTTTGTTTGGTTTATCAAAGCTTATGCATGATTGTTGTCTGAACCACAGATGATCACACTTGGAGGTGATGCAGAACTTGAATTAGTTGATTCTCTGGATCCTTTTTCAGAAGGTGTGGTTTTCAGTGTAAGACCTCCAAAGAAGAGCTGGAAGAATATTGCTAATCTGTCTGGTGGTGAGAAGGTTTGTTTAATATCTTTCAATATGCTATTTATGTTATGGAATTATGCCTGATAATCTGCGATTGTGTAGCTTAATTACATATGGAAATAAAATATTTTTTTGCCCTTTTTAACACTATTTACCAAGTTGTGATTCAAATTTTCTGGTTATGTTTTTCACAGTTGTTCTTTTTTCCTTTGAAAAAAATGTGGAATAACTTGAATGCTCAACTGAAAACTTATAATGAGTCAAACTAACTTAGCATGGATTTGTTACTGGGAAAACATATATTTTTAGTCGAAGAATTGAGATATATGACAGTTTAATATTTTTAGTAAATTGGCTATGTTAGCCCATGCCCAAATGCCACCCATAATGTCAGATGCCTACTAGCGCCATGGTGTTTGAGCCTAGCAGGCTTAGATGTCGCCTAGTGGCACAAAAATTCCAATTGTGTTTGAACAAAATTCATGAATTACTCATGAACATTATTTATGGAAAAATATTCTAAACTGTTTATGACTAATTCACTTGGAAAATTTTGTTTATACACGAGTTTATAGATTTTGTGGAAGTATCTAATACAAATAATATTCTTCAAGCCCTAAATTTTAATTTGATATGTGTATAATTTTGATATTCTTGAAGTTTGATTGGGTCATGATTTAACTTGTTCTGTTAACAAGTTTGATTTTAAGTATTTTGGACTCTAGATTCCTATGTATCTTGCATTTGGAAGCAAAGTTTAATTAGAACAATACTATTTTGGTATGATGCTGATATTTCAATATATGATGTTGGTGGTAAATTGGAGGAATGAGATGAAGAAGAAAAAGATGAGGCAATTATATATTTAAGAGCGAACTTTGTATTTTATCTATAATGATATATAATTTGACATTATTTAATATGGAGAGAAACTACAAAAATAAGAACTAACAATATTATCTTAATTTATCTCATCTTGTGTTGTAGTATGCCAAGGGGAGTTGAATGTTGGCACACACCATATTGGTCGACATCATTAACACAACGACACAAGACATTACCTTGTGTTGAGTTGTATTGAGTTTGAATAATTTATTAGAACAAGAGGTTTTGAGCGTACCGTCCTGCCGTATGGTATGAGATTTCAATTCATTTTGGAAGTACTACTGCATGGATGGGACGTTAACTAATCAGCACATTATTTCTGGTAGTTAGATTTAATGTTTTGTCAATTGAGCAGAAACATTTTTCTTAGAAAAAGCAAACTTACTAAGTTACTTGACAGGTAATGCAACTTTGTTTTTCTTATTAGCAGTTGTGTTTGATTTTGGAGTTTAGATTTACTTGTGTTAAATTGGAGAATTTAATTTTGTTGACATTTGTATAATGAGCGTGTTTGCATTAACTGAATTTACAAGCAGACACTTAGCTCATTGGCTCTTGTATTTGCTCTCCACCACTACAAGCCCACCCCACTCTATGTTATGGACGAGATTGATGCGGCGCTTGGTAAGTTTCTTATACTCGAACTTGCTATTTATTTTGAGTCGTGTCTCAATTCTTTTCTTTTTCAGACTTCAAAAATGTATCGATTGTGGGACACTATGTAAAAGACCGGACTAAAGATGCTCAATTTATTATCATTAGGTATCTCATGCCTCAACAGTAGCTATCTGCATTCTATTTAAAAAGTTCCATCGCTTTTTTTACTGATTTACTTCATTGTATTATTCTGACATTCACCTCTTTAATACAGTCTTCGGAATAACATGTTCGAACTTGCTGATCGGCTTGTTGGCATTTACAAAACCGATAATTGCACAAAAAGCATAACTATTAACCCTGGAAGTTTTGTAAACTGTGGCAACGCTGCTTAAATTGGCACTGCAGTGAACAAAACTCTTGCCAGATGTAAAATGTCAGATGATTTGAGCAGGCACCTGGAAGGCCCAAAGTTCTACACTTATCTGGTATCCTGCTTTTTCTTCTTGTATCAAGGACGAACATCTGTTTAGTTATTTTATTTTTGAATCTGCATTCTATCAACAGAGCTTTGTGTTTTCTTTCGTGTACAACTTCTGGTTGAACAAGTTCTACTCGTAAATTGAATATTTTCTCGTAGGACCTATGAATTCTCCATTTCATTTGGCTGATGTTGAAGACCTGCTTTGTATAGTATTTTTGAAGGCTCGGGATTTGTCATTTCATTTGCTAATCGTCTTAAATTGTAAGTACCTTAATGGAACAATGGTCTTAAAAGGAGAGTCGATTGTATAATTAATTTGAAAGGGTGTATTAGCTTTTTAAATACAGTGTCAACTAAGTTCACTACTTGAATGAGTGTGTCGACTAAGTTTGATAATTATGTTTGAGGGTGACTAACTCAAAAAGGGACTTGACTATTAGAAGAGGTTATCGACTACTTCAATGAGTATCTTGACCATATAAAAAGCTATTTACACTTGAATTTGATCTATTATTTTCGATAAGTTAGTTTTAATATCTAAATCCAATCCATATGCTCTTGATTTAATCAATCGAATAAAAGCTTTGGTATAGTTACAAACCCCCTCTTAGCTGACATTCAAAGCGTGAGTGTTTGGTTAATTTACTAAACGTCTTGCTACTGCAGGGTCCCGACAACGTATGTTAAACTCACACACACTTTAATATGTATGTCTTCGTCAAGGTTCATCTTTTCAGTATTATATAAAATGTATAGACAAATAGAATATGAACAACATATTTAACAATATCCTGTCAAAGGGTAAGTTCGATCCTACCCTTACCTGCAGTGTCTGAATCCATGCAATCTCTCTCTCTATGTTTTTTAAGTTTCCGATTATGTCAATAGAAATTTTATAGTGTTGAGACATTGATTTATAATATCAAGCATAAATAAATTTTTAATTTTAAAAAAAAAATCATATGAAAAATGTCTATGACCTAAAATTTAAAGGTCACGAGTTCAAATTTTGAAAACATCCTCTTATAAAATAAAGGATAAGATTATGTATAATAGATCATTCCTCGAGACCCCGTATGACTAGAATTTTATGCACTGAACTACCCTTTTTATAACCTAAAATTAAAAAAAAAAAATTAAAAATGAAAACTGCATGGTTCAGACCCTACCCATAAGGATAGGATTGTCAAAGACAAAGTACTCTAATACGCATACAAAAAGATACTTAGAACGAGTTAAAAATGTTAGAGAAATTTTAGAAATTATCGTGGGCGACCACAATGGGTGCAAATGAAAAATGATCTGGACGCCCAAAAGTGATCCGGATGTTCGGACTTGTATGTGAGGAGCGTCCACCGTGATCGGTGAGTGTATATATGTATAAACTTAGCAATTTATCATATATTTATGGCTTTGGTGTTAATGTAGCTTTTGTCTTCTCAAACTTATTGCAATCATGTTAACAATCTTTAGTTTTTGAAGAATGTGCATGGCTATATTTCTTTAATGGTTAGAATCAAATTGGTCTTTATTAAAGAAAGGAAAGTAAGAGGATTAATTTATTTAAGATGTGGAGTCTAAGAAAGCTCAACTCCCTATATGCTGACCAATAATGACAAGGGAGAAAGGTTAAATATTCTTAATGCATTGGACTATAAAATTCTAGGTTTCAGAGTCTCACATGTGTAGAATTAAGAATCTATTTCAAAAAATAAAATATTATAAATAAATTAATTTACTATTTTGTCAAAATGTTGTTTGACTAGATTTCAGAGTTGTTGTGCATTATTTTGTTGTTTGCTCTAAATTCACTGTCAATAACAAATAATTAGTTGTATGCACATGCAATGCAATGTATATTTTAAAACTTAAAGCATGCAAAAATTAATAATAAATAAAGTCACTTTATTATTATTATTATTATTTATTTATTTTACTTTTCATCGAATCTAAGAATATCTTTAATCTAAAGCCCCTTAATTCACCTACAACTCTTGTAAAATAAAAAGAATTAATTTTATACAATTATCGTAATATTTTGGTGGCAACGAGTCTCCAAAGCTAACAATGTTGTTCATTGCTATATGTCTTGTGGGGATCAATATTTCAATAGAAAAGATCGTAATATACTACCTCAAAACTTACCTTTGTGAGACTTGAGAAGCAATCCTTCGTTTCATTTTCAAAACTAAAAGAAACTTGAAAATTTAAGATAATTCTCTCTATTCAAGAAAACCATATCGAGACTTCGCTATCTTTTTACGGTCCGCCTAGGTTGTCCCTAGTAGCAAACACATTATCGCACGAGTACGAGTACGAATGGATAAAATCCTCTCTCTCGTCATGTACATTATGGTTTAACCATTTCGGCAAGAAGAGTGTTATCCAAAAGAGCCTTCGCAAACAAAGATGAAACTTTCACTTTTGCTTCTCAAGTTTCCTAGTGTTCTTGTTACATTCGAGCATGATGGATGATGTATACAAACATTTTTTTTGTGTTAGCACTATATAAGAACCACCAAATACTTGTGTCCATAAAAATCAATGAACATATTTGAAGTATGATTTTTGGATACCTTAACATTTAAATCTAGTTTCTATTGAAACTATTGTTAGTTCATGAACATAATTAAGTTTGCAGTGTGCCATGTGAAGAATCAAAATATATAAGTGATCAATGCAAAAGTTAGGCTAAGAATTAACGAGGGCATGTCAGTTAATTATATTTAAATAAATTTTATTTTATTTTATTTTATTATTCTAAATAAGTCTTCTTTATCTCTACTTTAGTATATTAATATGCATATTTGTTATGGTCTCATATCACCTAATTGAAATATTTAGTATATACCCATTAAAATCTTATGCTTATCAGAGTTTTCCTTTAATATGTGTAATTAATCATGATTTTTTTTCTCTAATATTCTTATTTTTTATTTTATCTATTCTCATATGTCTACATATCAACCGTAATATTTTCATCTTTGTGACTCACATTTTCTACTTGTGTGCTCATTTTATAATTCGACATTCAACTTCATATAACATAATATATCTAACTGTTATTTTATAAAATTTCTTTTTAAACTTTAGAGATACTTCATGATTATAAACTATACTTAACATCCTCCTCAATTTCAATCATTCTTTATCTATGGAAAATCTTTTTGTCAACTCCTTCATCCTTTTATATGATCTTACATATTTAAAATTTTAATTCAATTATAGATATATAATTGATTGTCAAGTTTCTTAATAACTTTTTGCAATTCATATTCTACTAGAATCCTTCTACTTCTTTTGACTATCTTTCTCTCCCTTATTTTACATATTTATCATTGTTGCACATCATCTAAGTGAAGTGTACATTTAAGTACATCTTTCTTAAACACATCTCTTAGAATTTCCTTTTTAATAGATGCAAACTAGACTTTCTCTCTAATATTTTTATTTCTTATCTATAAATCTTTACATCTCAGCATATCTACTTTAATATTTTCATTTTTTTAATTCTTATATTAAACTTAAATTTTATATATCTTAATTTTTTTATTTTAATGAATTTTGATTAAAGCTGCATGCATAATGCATTATTTTTGGTTATTTGATAATATAAGTATTTAATTTTTTGAATCGATTAATTTTGAAGATGATCAAGTTTGAAAATTTTTTATCAATCGTCAGGATAAATCAAGAAATACAGACATACTCATCATTCCATGATTGTCTTTCCACGTAAATTAATTCCAAGTACATGGTAGCTAGGAATTAATTCATAAATACCTGATTAACTGCACAAGCATCTTACCATTGCACCCTAGTCAACTAGTCAGGGGGCTACACAATGCATTGCTGTTACTCAGCCCCAGTAGACAGTAGTTGATGCCAGCAAGAACAGATTCTGAATTTCAGTCCAATATGGCTTGAGAAATCCTGTGCAGGTGGGCCTTTCTTTGCCCTATCCTCTTTGGTTTTAGCTCACTTTGAGTTCGTGATTAGTCCACTGACCACTGATTATTTAATTGCTTTGCCTTTCCAACTCTGGCACCAGCTAAGCTACTCATTATTATCCTTGTTCCATTGATTCCTTCTCTCTCGGCCTTCCTCTCAACCTTCATCTTCCCTTTCTCTTCTTCTTCTTCTTCTTCTTCTTCCATTCTTATGGTTTCACCTTCTTCTTCTTCTTCTGTTCGATAACTTCAGCCATTAGCAGCAGAAATGGATCAGAAGAGTGTTGACCATGTTAGAGGCCTCTGGAGCTCTCCCATGGCTGAAGCTGCCCTCCTCCTTGCCATGAACAAGCCCCCTCATGCAGGCATGGCCTGGAGTACTCATCCAAACGCCTCCCATTTCGCTTCCGGTTCAGCTTTCGCAGCAAGGAGAGCTGCAGGGCTTCCATCTCTCGACCCTTCCTCCGAGATCGACATCGACATGGCGGACCAAGACAGGAGCACCTCGCCGCAAGGCCTTGCTGCCAAGAAAAGGAAGAGAAACAGTGAGGTACATGTTTTTTTTTTTTTAACTATTGTTATTATTTTTTCGATAAAATTGTTACCGTGTGACTTTGAGATCATGAGTTCCAATTATCAAAACAACTTCTTACCATTCACTTAATATAGTCTGATCTTTCTTTGGGACCGGTATTGGCGGGTGTTTTGTTCACCGGATTTAATTTTTTTTAAATTGATTCTTGGCGCAATGGTAAACTTATTATTTGAATTATGAAAATAACTTTTGTAATATAGAAAAGCAAGGAGAATGGGGACACCACTCAGGAATCTGATGGCAAACAAGCAGAAGCAGCAGCAAAGGAAGACTACATTCATGTCCGAGCTCGGCGCGGCCAGGCGACCAATAGCCACAGCCTTGCCGAAAGAGTGAGGCTCTTCCCCCCCCCTTTTGGGATCGAAACGAATGGATAATTGAGAAAGAAATTGCTCTGAATTCAGGTGAGAAGGGAGAAGATCAGCCAGAGGATGAAGTTCCTTCAAGAGCTTGTTCCTGGTTGCAGCAAAGTAGGTCCTTTTACACACATCTCCAATGTCTTGGCACGCTTTAAGGCCCCTGATGAAACTCACTGCTTAAACCCTTGGTTTTTAGGTCACCGGAAAGGCGGTGATGCTCGACGAGATCATCAACTATGTCCAGTCACTGCAGAGGCAGGTCGAGGTATGCTGCCAAACTAAAAGAATGTGAATTTAACTCTTCAAGTGTCATCATCCCTTTGTTTCAAACTCTTCTTGCTTGCAACAGTTTCTATCAATGAAGCTTTCAGCTGTGAATCCAAGGATGGACTTAAGCACAGCGGATGTATGTGATACCGAGAAGTACTCGGAATTGAATGCTTCAATTGGTGTTTTTTGTGCTCAATTTTGATACTTTTTCAGCAGTGGTTTCATCGGTCGCAAAGCGGGCCTTCTTCGCCTGCCATTGGCTCCCATGCTAAAGTTCATCCATCTCAATCTGGTTTATCTGCAATGAGTGTTCGACTCGACTCAGTGAGCCGTTGGAATGATCTGAATTCCCTCGGTTTTTCGATAGTGTATCGCGGCACTTATCTAGCTTGCAATCTGCTTGCAGGTGCCTAATGCTTGGGAAGAACAGCTACAGAGTGTCATGCAAATGGCTAATTGTTTCAGCAACAACCCTCAGCAACCAAGAACTCAATGACGATCAATCTTTGCTTGGAAATTCCACAAGGCTGACAAAAAACAAGGCCAGCACTTGAAGATCGATTAGCTTTTTAGAGAGTTTTTTTTAGAGCATTTCAGGTGCTGTGGTTCTGTCTTGCATAGGAATTGAGCTGTTTTTGAGGATCCCTCTGTTCTTAGGGCAACAAGAGAATCAAGAAATCAGCATGAAATTGCTCTATCTAATTTCTATTAATAAAGTGAATATTTATTCGTGACTTCAATTATGAGATTCAATTTAATTGACATTGACTTAATCAATAAAACGGTTCATTTTTTTCAATTTAAACTTCTCAAATTCCTCTTCAAATTTTAATTATAAATCTGATCAATAACTTAAAAATATAAATTGCATTCAAAGATTTACCTTGGTTCCATCGAATGATTTAATACCAATGAGAGCAGAGTTTTGTAGGCTATATATATTACTGAACCCTTAAAAAAAAAACGAGTATCTACTATCTTAAAACAATTACTTTAGGCAGGACAAAAAAAAAAAAAAAATCTCCTCCGTTTAATGTTATTCGAGAGGTTAATTCTTCGAAAATGAAGTGGGCTCTGAAACTCCGTTTGATTCATTGTAATTATGATCTATATGCATATAGAAACAATGAAGATTTTAACTTGGAATATGTCTTTCCTAATGAAGAGGTTGTATAATTATATTTTTATATATTTATTTGATTATTATGGGGGAAATACGAATATTACTCTTTTTACATTTTTTAGGATGAACGTACACATTAAACAATAAAACTTCCGATTATGGAGAGAATGAAACCCATTCTTAAAGATGATCATGTATTTACTTTAAAAAATAAAAAATATTATTGTTGAAGAGAATCGAATAAGTACAAGACAGCAACAATCAAATACAATATTACTTTTATCACAAAACCTCATGCATAGGATGTTTTTGATGATAAATTTCCATCTGTGATCTATAAATTCAAGTCCTTTAGTGCATTGGAGAATACAGATGTTAATGAAACCATACTGTATGTTAATTTATTTTTGTGTTTTATGATTAATTGATATAATAGTTTTTTCTTACCGCTTATCATTTTTTTTTTGTTTTCTAGATATCATTGGTAAAATGATTGCACGAGACTCATCATAAAGTAAAGAATTTGGTGGGCGTCTCTTGATACAGTTTACACTAACGGTTTAATTCGAGTTTTGATGAATGATAAGTAAGTTAAGTTAGGTTCTATTGTGATCTAACTACATGATTAAGTATACAGTATGAAGTTCAGATAAGTCGACGAACCGATCGAATATCTGACAAGAAATCCCGCTAGGTCAACGGACCGATCGGATAGCTGGTACAAAGTCCAGATACGTTGACGGGCTGACCGGATATATGACAAGAAATCCAACTAGGTCAACGGGCCGACTGAATAGCTGATGTGAAGTTCAGACAGATCGACAGGCTGATCAGATGTTTGGCAAGTTGCTAAGTTAAGATAAATCACTGGAGGAGAGTGACCTTGTGAGGACACGTCTCGATTTGAGGGACAGTAGACGTCGGTCAAGTTTAGGTCCAATTGGGATCCCTAAACTGAGACCTTAAATAGTTTATGATCCTGGGAGGACAAAAATTAATTACTACTCTTTATTATTAAATTATTATTGTCCTAATACTTATTTTACAAGTTATTTGGACTAACGTTATTTTGCAGGATAAAATGAGAAAAGTATCCTTCAGATGAACAGTATCCGAAGGCGTCTTCAAGTAGTGAAGACGCCTTTATACTATTCATAGAAGGCGCTTTCCGCAGGATAAATTTTGACCAAAGTCATGAATAAATGTCGGGCTGGTCGAGATCGAATTTGTCTTATTGGAGGCGCCTTCTATGTCTTTTATAAGACTGTCTCGAGAAGGCATTTACACACAACTGACGTACAAGCTTCTGCGCATCCTTTTGAGCTTATGACCGCTCCAGGCTTCTGCTACGACTCTGCTGCAAAGTTACTGCGCTCGACCACTATTCCAAGGACTTTCTATTGCAGCCAGTAGATCGACAACAACACACGAACGTTCCCATGCTTGATCCTACGCGTCGATAACAAGTTCTATTTGTGTACTTATTTACTGCAAAAGGATAAGTGTTGTATATTGCACTTGTTCTAATCTTCTTATACTTGATTCTCTCTTTCGGAAGTACTGGAAAATGTTTTTAGTAGATTATCCATCGATAGATCCGTGCGTGGGACTTAGGTCTTGAAGTAAGAGTCGTCGAAGACTCCGAACCAAGTAAAACTACTTGTGTTCTTTGATGTTTGTCTATTCTCTTATTCTTTTCCGCTATATATTCATAATTTTAAAACTGACAAAATAAATTTTTAAAAATCACATGATTCACTTGTTTTTTTACATGCGTATCCATCCAACAACGTCTTAAAAGTTTTTTGATTTAGTCTAAGAGGATTCATATTGTTTAACTTTGGTTTTGGTTTTTTATTTACCTTATTTTAATAATATGGTATTTTACTATTTCTAGGAAAAGTTATAATATAAGTTATGTGGAGACTTTGTCAGGACAAGCTTGGAAAAAGTAAAGTTGTTATTATTCTTTAAATGTATCGAACAAAATATTTTGACTGAAGTAAGTATGTTAAATACTTTTTATATTACTAAGATTATAGTAATTGAGAATTTGGATGAAATTATGAAATTCCTAATAGGTAATTTCAATTATTCAATTTTATATTTATATTTAATTATTTTATATATAAAACTAAATATTAATACAACATTCATTCACTACAAAAAAAACCAGTATTACCGACAGAAATATCCGTCGGAATTCCGTCGATATATGTATATAGCGACGGAATTCCGACGGAATAATTTCTGTTGGTAAAATATCCGCCGACTTCTATTCCCGACAGAAACAGAATTCTGACGGTATTTTATACCGACGGAAATTAAGTTTCTGTCGGTAAAGTACCGACAGAAAATACTTTCCGTCGGTATAATTACAATATTCTACATCATCGATTGAGGTGACAATCTCCGACGGAACAACATTTTTCGTCGGAGATCTCCGACGGAACTGGAAGTTCCGTCGGTACATACCGACGAATCTGGAAGTTCCGTCGGCGGGGGCCCGAAGTGATGCATCGAACTAAAAGTTTGATAATTACCGACGGAATGTATTCCGTCGGTAATCCGTCGGAATTTCAAAAAAAAATTTCCAAGTTACTTTCATTTACACGTTGTTCCCATATACATTTTCCACATATATAAACAAACCATCACAATCGATGGTTTCATACAATATCCACACAACAAATACAATCCACAACAAATATAATCTACATCAAATATAATCTACACATATATATCTATCATATGATAATCACAAACTAATAAAATCCACAAAAAAAACCATATTCCATATAATCCATAGCTAACTAAATCTACAGAATATATATTCTACACATATCCATATCTAAAATCAAGTTTACATAACACATACCGAACTAAAATGTAGTCCCAATAATACAAGAACGGGAAATCATAGAGAAAATCCTGTAAAAAGGCAAATACAAAATGATGTTTAAATAAACAGTTTGCATATTTATATATTAAGAATTTTATATGAAATAATACCTGAACAAAAAGTGAGCAAATGATGTAGTGAAGAGCCAATATGTATATATGACTGAACGTGACTCCTGAAACATATAGTAATAAAACCTTTAGAAATAAACATGTTATAATATCAAAACAGGCTCACGTTCTATATAATAAATAAAAAACTAAAGTATAGCTGAACTAACAAACCTCAAAAAGCTAACGACCACCGTCTGATAGATCTTGAGTCTCCTGTGACTCAGATCCCTGTGATGCTTGGGTGAAAGAAGCCACGATTGCTCGCATTTGGGCCATGAGATCTTCATTACTCTTGTCACGTTCAGCTCTCTTCTTCTCCTCATCAGCTCTCCACTGATCCATATCAGCCATCCTCTGATCCATTGATTTCAGCTGAGACCGCAGTTCTTGATTTTCACGTCTTAAAGACTGCATCTCACCAGAAGAAGAGGAACTAGCACGGCCTACTGGATTCCTCAAACGATCAAATGCCACTTTGGCCCGAGAGCCAAGGCCGTAGAGGGTGGAGTTTTTGTCCTTCCACCGACAACATCATAATATATCTCATTTAGATCGTCGGTGGATAAAGACTGTGACTCCACCCTCCGCTGATGGCTGAGATGCCCGAGCCACCTATTTGTCATTTCTTGCTGCATAAAAAATAATATAATATCCAATTTGATATGTATTACTAATTACTAATCAAGATATAAATGAACAAATGTAATAAAGTTAATTATCTTACATGTAGAGTTTGAGATCGAGAATCAACAAATGACCCATCCTTCTTCTTGTGGGTCTTCAGAAAAATCTCCATACATGTAGGCTGTCGGGCAAGCTCACGTTCCTACATTTATAAATTAAGGAAAAAATTAGTATGCTCAACAATACAAGGTTGGTAATAAATACAAAATTTGTTATAAAGTATAATTTTAAATTATACTCACCAGATCAATGGTATGCTCAACAATAGATCTGGATCCTGACGTATGCCGAGCGATTCCGGTGCTCGGGCCACCTGGCTCTGTATTCCTATTTGCTTTTGCCTTTTTGGCATTAGCTTGCCACCTTTCTGCAGCCCAGGTGACCATCCATGCACTCCATATCGCCTCCGAAACATACGCAGGCCTAGTGCCCTTCTTTCTCATGTAATACATATGATCTCTGTAGAGTTTGGCACAATAAGTATTCCATGTAGCTTTAAATTGATCTTCTTGCCCGTCCACCCAAGTATATCTTTTCTATAATTATAAGTTAAACATTTAGTTTAAATGATATAAATGATAACTATATTATAGAATGTGAATTAAATATATTAAATTTACTCACCACAAATTCATTATAATAAAATAGCTTCATCTCCTGGTCTACATGCCTCCATGTAGTACCAGACGCGCTAACTCGTTCCTTAAATTTTGCAGTGATATATGTGGCAACTCTGTGCCCATCCGGAGTGAACCTGCACAAAAATAGACCTTTAGGTTATGAGAAATATATTATAACTAATGTTATATATAAACTTGAATAATTAATAAGACAATATACTTACAAGTCCCCGACAACGGTAAGGACTTTGTGGCCACGGGGTGCCACAGCCTGCTGCTCTGCTATGATAATATCTACAAAATAACATTGCAACACATCATAAAAAGGTCTAAAAACCTGATAATATAAATACAAAACATTAAGGAAATCTACTTACTGACGGAAATAAGAATGTTAATATTTAATCATCATTAACATCTGACTAGTCAACATTAACAGTTTCTATGTCCTCATTGCTAGATGAGCTTAGTTCAACTTCATCCTCACTGTTGGACATCTCCCCATCATCCATCTCTTCGTAAATGTCATTAGCATCTACAAGCAATTGAGAAGTAGATTGGTGTTGTAAATCAACTGAATATATCTCCACTTCATTATTCTGAAATGCATCATGGTTTTGAGCAGTGATTGTATTCGGCATCTCTATGGTCGAGCGAGGCTTGATTCGACAAACAGACAACCATTCACTAGATCTTCTTCTCTTCGTAGGGTATTCAAGATAGAAAACTTAACCCGCTTGTATTCCGAAAATAAAAGGCTCAAACTTGTTGAATCTTTTATTTGCATTAACCTCAACTAAATTATAATTTGGATGAATTCGAGTACCTATTCTTGGGTTCGGATCATACCATGAACATTTAAACAACACACACCTCTTTATTGGTAATGCAGGATATTCAATCTCTATGATTTCATCAAGTCTACCATAATAATCAAATTCAGTGTTATTGTTGTCCACATATCCTTTGACGCAAACACCAGAATTATAAGTTAATCTTCGTGAATCTCGTTGTGCCACGTGGAATTTAAGACCATTAACATAGTAACCAGAATACACCTTTATTTTACGAAGGGGTCCTGATGCAATATTCATTATCCTATCATCTTGCACATTTGATATTCTACGATCTTTCACCTATAAAAATAAGTAACATATATCTTAGTACACTTCTTAATAAACATGAACTTAAAAATTTCACAAATTTTCTAACTTACATATATTTGAAACCACAATGCAAATTCAGTCTCTAACTTTGTAGCTATCTCAGTTGCACAAATTGATGGATTTTGGAGATATAATTGTTGTTCGTATAAGCTGAGAAAATAAGTAATTATATTAAAATTGGGATATCAAGCAAAATAATTAAACAAAGGATAATTGTTTGATTTAAGAAGTTTACTTACTTTATGTATGGTTTGACCTCTTCACAATTTAAGAGTATATATGTTCTTGCAGCATGATATTCTTCCTCGGTTAACCATCTAGCAAGCGATGCACCCATTAACTTACCAGGAAACTTAAAAATAGAAAGCATAGATGGATCTATCGACTGACAAGCATCATCAGAATTTCTAGGACACCTGCGATGTCTTGTTTGCACACTATCAACAAAATAATATGAGCAGAAAGAAGATGCTTCTTCTACTAGATAAGCATTGCATATTGACCCTTCAACTCTTGCTTTGTTACGAACATTATTTTTTAATTTCCTCAAAAACCGTTCAAATGGATACATCCATCTGTACTGCACAGGACCTGCTATTTGTGCCTCGTATGGTAAATGTACTGGTAGATGTTCCATTGAATCAAAAAAACTTGGTGGAAATATGCGCTCCAGTTTACATAATATGAGTGGAATGTCTGTTTCTAGCCGAAGCATATCATCTATCGTAATACACCTTGATGTCAAATCTCTAAAAAATAGACTCAATTCAGTGAGTGCTTGCCAAACATTTTGAGGAAGTAAGTCATGGAAAGCTACTGGAATAAGTCTTTGCATAAATACATGACAGTCATGACTTTTCATTCCAAACATTTTTAATCTATTCATATCCACGCATCGACCCATATTTGATGCATAACCATCTGGAAATTTGATTTCTTTCAACCAATTACATAAAGCTTGCTTGCCATCTTTGTCCAATGTATAACAAGCCTTTGGAAATCTATTAGTTATTTCATCTTGATGCAACTCTGGTCTATTGACTAGGTCTTTTAATTCCTCGCGTGATTTTGCAGTGTCTTTAGTTCTTCCAGGCACATTCATCACAGTGTTAAAGATATTATCGAAGAAATTTTTCTCAATATGCATAACATCTAAATTATGTCGAATAAGCAAATACTTCCAATACGGTAACTCCCAAAAAATACTCCTTTTCTTCCAACCACACTTGCACATCCTAACAATATATTTATTTATCTCATCAGAACCAGATTGTGATACTGGTAGAAATCCATAACTATCAATTTGCTCAATGATTTGTTCACCTGAAGCATGGAGTGGCGGGGATTTTCTGACTACAACATTTTTTAAGAATTTTTTCTTATTTCGCCTAAAAGAGTGATCAAGTGGTAAAAATTTACGGTGATTATCAAACCAAGACACCTTCCCACTGTAAGGTAATGAAAATGCATCAGAATCAGTCATGCAGTGTAGACATGCTAATTTACCAGCTGTGCTCCAACCCGATAACATTGAGTATGCTGGAAAATCACTGATCGTCCATAATAATGCAGCATGCAATCTAAAATTAGTTTTGCTTGCAACATCATAAATCACCGACCCTACATTCCATAATTCATTTAACTCTGCAATAAGAGGTTGTAAGAAAACATCTATCTTCTCTTTGGGATTGGTTGGACCAGGAATAAGTACTGTAAGGAACATAAATTCATCTTTCATACACATCCATGGCGGTAAATTGTAAGGTGTTAATATAACCGGCCAAGATGAATATTGTTGTCCTGACTGTCCAAATGGTTGAAATCCATCTGCAGAAAGTCTCAATCTCACATTACGTGGTTCCATTGCAAATGAAGGAAATACAGCATCTAGATGTTTCCATGCAGGTGAATCAGAAGGATGACACATTATACCTCCATTGTGCGCATGCTCATGATGCCACGTCATATGGCAAGCTGTAGCAGCAGATGCATACAAACGTTGAAGTCTAGCAGTTAACGGAAAATAATACATCACTTTCCAAGCTATTTTTTTCTTCTTCTGCTCAGGTATGCGAGTACCATGCTTATAACGAGGGTGTGTACAGATTTTGCATTCACGCAGATCATTGTCTTCATTCCAAAATATCATGCAGTTATTTATACAACAATCAATCTTCTCCACAGGCAAACCTAAACCTCTGATCAATTTTTTTGTACTGTAAAAACTATCCGTCATTATGTTATCAGCAGGAAGCAATTCTGACATCAACTGACAAATGTCGTCGTAACATCTTTCTGAAAAATGATGTTCTGCTTTCATATTTAATAACCTTGCAGTAGCTGATAATTGAGAATGACCTGAGGGAATGTCTTTCCACACTTCTCTTTCACTAGCCTTTAACATTTCATATAGTTGCTGATATTCAGGTGTTGGTGTTTCATCTATATTAGAATAATCAACTGTAGCATTTATCGTATCATGAACCATTGATTGCATTGCGATATCAATATTAATTGATGCTTCAGGAGCGGTAGCTGTTGCCCTGATGACGAACCACCGAAGGTCCAATTGGTTCATATAAATAAGGTTCTCCGTGATAGTACCAATTGTAGTAATTTGGCACAAAATCATTTCTACATATATGCATTTTACAGTATCCTCATCACTGAAAGCTCTATTTTGACATTTTTATGATTGCATGGACACCGTAACTCAGCACCATTCATACATTCAGGGTGACTTTTAGCAAAGTTCACAAACTGTTCAACTTCAACAATAAAATCATCTCCGATAAATCCTTTTCTAATCGATTGTACATCCAAGCTTTGTTCATAGACATTTTCACCTAAAACTAATATATTGAGAACTAAAAATTAACATACATTAAGATACTAACACAAAACAAACAAACGGACTATATTATGCTATAAATTAACATACTAACATAACCTATTTCTAACTTTAATCATGTTAAATGACATACAGTATAATTTAGTAAATTTTACCTGAATATGTGTAGGTCAACTGGAGAAGAGCAGCAAATGCTACCTGTTTAAAAATAAAAATAATTTAGCTAAAAAATTAAGACAAAATATTTTTCAAATTTCTCGTGGCACCAGCAGCCAGCTGCCGGCTGGCACAGCAACCAGATGTCGGCTGGCACAGCCGCCAGCAGCCACCTGGCGTCCGCCGCCGGCCGCCGGCCGCTGGCAGGCGCAGATGCTCGCAGGCGGCCGCCGCCGGCTGGCGCAGATGGCCGCTGGCGGCCGAAGCCGAACGCCGCCAGCCGATGGCGGGCACAGAAACCCGCTGCCGGCGAGGAAGCCCACTGCGGGCACGCACCGCCGCGTGTGGGCGAAGGCCGGCGGCAACTGCCGCTCGCCGGAAAAAAAGGAAAAAAAAAACAAAAACTAACCTGCGATCGGGAACCGGAGAACGAAGCGATCGGGAACGGGAGAACGAAGCCGTCGGCCGCGCGCGCGTGAGGGAAAAAGGAGGTTAGGGTTTTTTAGGGGAACTTGCCGACGGAATTCATATTCCGTCGGTACACTTTAAGTTTACCGACGGAATTACTAATTCCATCGGTAAAACCATTAATTTACCGACGGGATGGCTTATTCCGTCGGTAATATCATTAGTTCACCGGCGGAATTAATATTCCGTCGGTATCACGCTGTAATACCGACGGAATGATTTATTCCGTCGGTAAAAAGTAGAGTTTACCGACAGCATATTAATTCCGTCGATAGTCCCGTCGGAAACACTGGTTTTTTTGTGGTGATTATTACCGATTGAAGGATCCCAATATTTCAATACTATCTGTTCAAATAATCTTGGAAGAACTTTCACATTTCTAAAAATAATGATGTCTAATTAATTTACTGTGTTGTTACATTTCTATAATTTTATATTGTAGTTATAGTTGATTTTATTTTATCTACTTATAGGTTCGGAGTTTTTGGGTTTATACTAGGATTGTGGGTATAGAGTCTTAGAAAAATTGGTCATATTTATCGTGTACAAGGTGTTCCAAGAAGGTCACTCGGTGGCTGAGAAATTTATTGTGAAATGTGTGATTATTTTGATGAGATTGGAAATTTGATGTTTGTCAATTAATATAAGATAATCTTCTACAATATATTATTTTAAAGTGATATTTATTTAAAAATTAAATATTTATTGTGGTAAAATGATGAATACGTTTGCCCCCAGCGCTTTTGTCAATTCATTCTATGGTTAACACGGATGAGATAAATTACGGACGATTACTAATTTTTAGAATAATTACTAACACATAAAAAAAAAATTTACCTCGATGTTTAATAGGTTTAAGATTCAAGCCCGAGTTGTAGATAATATTGGAAATATTTTTTTCCTACTTTGGGATAGAGAGTATGTTGAACTTATTAGAAAAACATCCATTGATTTAAGGACCAAAATGAAAAATGAGGTTTTTCATCATCAATTTTAAATGTTTTTTTTTATAGAATTCTTCTTTAAGTAATGTATTAAAAATCAATATAATATTTCAAGATTTGACTTGCTAAAAGAATTTGATAATTTAATTGATCGGAAGATTTTCTTCAAAATTAAAGTTCATTCCTGAATTTAATGGAATATATACTGTCATTAAATTGACAAGACTAATAATGTTGTTGAAAAATACGGTGAATTTTTTAAAGTCAGACGGAGAATGCTTTTTTATTTGGATTTCTTTATTTCTTTATTTTAATTTTCAATCATACATGGTTAATATTGTTGATTTATGTAGGAATATGATGTATTTTCAAAATTGAACAATGCATAAAATGGAGGAAAAGAGATAAAAATTAGGATTTTAAGATATATGTGTAGGATCGAAAAGAATTTAGATATCTCCATAATGATATGATATTGTCCGCCCTCATGGTTTTGCTTTTGGGCTCTACCCAAAAGGCCTCATGCCAATGGAGATATCTTTTCTCTTATATACTCATGATCTTTCCCATGTGTTTTCAATATGGGACTATGTTTGCAACCTTGCAACCCCAACAATCCCCCCCTCAAACAAAGGACCATAGGCTTCCCACGTCCGATCCTGGACTTCCTTGCCTAGTCGCAACTAGGACTTTCTGCCTGGTGTCTGGTCCTCTTGATCCGAATATAGGAGCCCCCACTTTCTTTGTTCGAGGTCAATATTGTACCCACATGGCTCAATCAGACCATAGCTCTTGTGCACAGTCGGCGATTAAACCTTCTGGCAGTCCGGGCTCTGATACCAATTGTAGGATCGAAAAGAATTTAGATATCTCCACAATGACATGATATTGTCCACTTTGGGCCTGAGTCCTCATGGTTTTGCTCTTGAGCTCTACCCAAAAGGCCTCATGCCAATGGAGATATCTTTTCTCTTATAAATTCATGATCTTTCCCATGTGTTTCCAATATGGGACTATCTTTGCAACCTTGCAACCCAATAATATGAAATAGTATTAGATTTAATATAATTTGCTTTTTATAGGTTATTTCTTTTGAACTACATCCGATACAAAATTTGAAGACAATGATCAAGCACGAGAAAAATTGAAATATGTATGTTTATATTATTACAAATTTTTTTAGGTATTAAGCTTATTGAAAAATATGTAATTGCAAACTTTAGGTTCTGCTGATGAATGTGCTAATTTTTGGATTGGGTTGTTAATTTAGAAGATGAAAATATTGGAGAATTAAATAATGGTTATGTGACGACTGATATTCCTAATGAACTTTTGATAAAAAATTGTAATGATCTTATTGTAACAATAGTTGAGAGTGTGTATTCGTCTTCAAGCAATAATATCAGTGATACTGTATATCTTTATGACTATTTTGGATGTAGAATAAGATGTTCTAGAATACTAAATCATGAATTAAACTTGAAGTAGATCAACAATAGTAATTAGCAATGTTAAAAAAATAATAACATAGGATACATAAAAAATAAATATAGAGAAGGTTTTTTATTATGTAGAGGGATATATTTTATACTTTTGGATGTGATATTAAGGTTATATATTAGGGACTAAAAAGACTTATATAGATCTTTAAATATTTTTTTTAGTAATATAGATATCCAGTTCTTTGATCTGATTAATTATAAAGATAATCGGTTGATCATCAGAATAAATCAAAAAGGACTCACAGAGACTTATTCAAATGATCATCATTTTTAGAATTATCATTCAATCAAAAAAAAATTATAGTATACCATAGCTATAATGCATTCTTTAAATACTTAGTTAACTATTTGAAGAATTTAATGGTTGCACTGTACGTTATCGTGTAATTTTAATAAAAAAAATGATTAATCAGGTTAGGTAATGTCTAGTCTGGGATGACTGACTTAGTCTCACGAAAGTTTTTCACCGGTCATCAGGATAAATTGGGAAGCGCTCGTAGCGAGCAGCCCAGTATCCTTTAATTGCGTGCTCCATTTGGAAGAAAAAATACTATAAATTTATCATAGCTGAAATTTAAATCATAGATACTTGAATAACAATTTTGATGTCTTACCATTGCACTGTGCAATTTTAATCAAAAGCACTTTAGTTGGAGTGTTGTTTTAATATTTTTTTTAATTTTCTTGTAGGAGTTGTATGTGATTGATTGATTATGTCATTATAGTATTTGACATTCAATCATTTTTGAAAATTTATAGGGCGAAGAACGATTTGAGATACGATTCATCAAATTGATTTTGTGGTTCTCCTTAGAAGATGCATTGTTAATGGGCTCGTAACTTAAACAAAAAAATTTTCTATCATCTAGTTATTTGACAGTCGATTATAAATTAATTTTATAATTTATTTTTTTTCACACAACCTGAAACAAATTATGAGAAGGGTATGAGATGAGCGTAATGATTTTTTTTACTACAAGACATGCTAAATTGTAGTTAAATAGTGTTGCAACAAAATTTTAAAATTTATATTAAATATCTAATTTACGCCGATTAATTTTTGAATGAGTAATTTAGTCCCACATGTTGCATGATCTATCAAGATAACTCAGAAAGAATTCATGAATAATCCATCAATTCATTATCTTTAGATTAATTAAGAGAAATTTATCGTTAATTTATTGAAATTCTTTATTTATATATTAAAATAATTTTAATTAAAATTATATATTAAAATAGTTGTAATCAAAACTACTATAATAGTATTAAAATAATTTTAATCAAAACTACTATAATATTTAGACTAACAAAAGATAGATAATTTAGGATAAAATATCCTTTTAATAGTTTGTCATATAAATTTCTATTTATTAAGTAACTCTTCAATTATTGAACTAAATAACACAAATATAAAAACACTTGAACTTTAATTATTTGAAATTGATGTCCTAAAAAAATCAATGCCACGTGTACAAATTTAAGCCACACGTTTGACTTCAATAATTGGAGAAAGTATTAACTTATTTTTCTAATGTCTTCATTTTTGATTACGTGGCAAATTAATAAACCCATTATCATTTCTTGTAAAAAAATTGTACCGCGTGGGTCTGCCTACTTCAACGAATTAAATTCCAGGTATCTCAACGCTTAAGATACGTAACGTGAACCTAGAAAAATTGTTCTTCGTTTCGATTTATTTTTACAGAGTGACAATTTTGTCCTTTGGTTCGGACAGAAAAGAAATCCTTAGCGTGGTTAGATTGTGAAAATTAGTTGACCTGTGAGGGTAGTTTTGGGTATTCAATCCATTTTATATGAGATTTATTTGAATTAGGGCAAATAAACTAGAAACATATCAGATATCTCTCTCCTTCTCTCTATAAGTCACACCGGCGGAGGGAAGAGGAGAGGAAGCATCTCTCCGTTCTCTCTTCAACGATCGGAGGGAATCTATCGATCTCTGGCGTCAACGGCGGTCTCCGTGTTGTAAAACAGCAACACAAATCTTATCTTTGCGCTGCTTTTAGATTTCTTCTTGTTCTGTGACAAACCGTAAGTTATCGAGGTTGGAGAGTAAAGATACCTTTTTTTATTGGAGGAGGAGTTTGCCTAGTTTCGTAGCTTTGCTGTCTAAAGCTGGTCTGTACCTGTCTCCAACTATCTTGGGGTCTGCTAAACTGGGAGTTTTTATCATATAACTCGAATCGTGAACTGGGGCATTCATAATTTTTCTTGGCGTCTCGGATTTTCTGGGTTTCACTGTTAGAAATTGTTCTTTTCGAGATCTTTGTGTGCGGTTCTTCTCCCTTCTTGTAGAAGTCGAATTTTGGGTGATAAAAAATGACAATTGGAGATATTTCTCCTATTGAAAACAGTGGGGACAATAGGGGCAAAAGAATCCTTGATGAGAAGGCTCCTCTACTTCCAAGCAAGCAGGAGGAAACTGGCGGATTTGATGAGTTCAATGGTGCTTCGTTTGCTGGTGCTGTCTTTAACCTCTCCACTACTATTGTTGGAGCTGGAATTATGTCCCTTCCTGCCACCATGAAGGTCCTCGGACTGGTTCCAGGAATTCTCCTCATCATATTTTTTGCTTTCTTCACTGAGATATCAATCGACATGTTGGTAAGGTTTAGCCGTGCTGGGAAAACAGTTTCGTATGGAGGACTTATGGGTGATTCATTTGGAAGGATTGGCAAGCTTCTAATTCAGTTATGTATCATTGTGAATAATGTTGGGGTGCTGATTGTTTACATGATTATTATTGGTATGTTCTGCAAAATAAAGATTTTCTTAATAATTTTTTGAGACCTATATTTAGTAGGTTGTGGCTTAATTACAATACAAAATTGCCTACTTTAATTGCTAAGCTATTAGAGAAGTTACACTTAGTTGAATTCCACAGTTCTTTTTCGCTTTTGATGCTACTCCAGTGGCTGCTTGGTTAGAAATTTGCCATATACTATCTTGTGGAAGGTGGACAAATTATTCACTGATAAAAAGAGATGGAATAGTTTTGTTCACAATTTCACATCTTTCTTTGCTAATTTTTTTTGTTAAAACATTTTTGTCAGATTAGAATTTTTTACAAGTTATAATATTTTTCCTTCCAAGACACCTCGGGAAAAGGGAAAGGAAGAAATGGAATTCTCATTTTGTAGACTTGATTAAGAAGCCTCAATGAAACTTTACAAGTACAACATTCCTTGCTAATGAGACTTAACCAAGACTGTAAGCAGAAACCAGATATTGATTTGTTATCCCTAAATACAATTTGAGTATCTCATTTCCAATTTTTGTCTGAAATTACTATCACCAGGCCTTTCCTTTTGTTTATTCTATTCTCTTCCTATATGTATGTAAACCATTTGTTACAATTTCTGGGTGCCTGTTTATCTTCTGAATACACATTAAAAACTAGCTACTTTGAAATAATTTTCTTAAGTGGCTTTTGATACATTTTTTCCCTCTATCTACCTGATTATGCTTCATATGTTTTTGCCTTCTAAGATCGAAAGTTATTTTTTTGTTGGTACAAGGTGATGTGCTTTCTGGAACATCGTCTAGTGGTGACCACCATTTTGGTGTTTTGGAAGGATGGTTTGGACAGCACTGGTGGACTGGTCGGTTTTTCATTCTTCTGGTTTCTATGCTGGCAGTGTTTGCTCCATTGGCTTGCTTCAAGCGTGTGGGTTAGTGGCTATAATATTTGTCTGATTGAGAACATTTTTTCAGAGAAGTTGAATTGTCATTTTCTTTAGTAATTTGTGTTTGACCAGACTGATACTATATTTTCTCTCTTTTGGCAGATTCATTGAGGTACACATCTGCCTTATCAGTTGCACTTGCAGTTGTTTTTGTTGTAATCACAGCAGGTATTGCTATTGTTAAATTGCTAGCTGGAAGCATTGCAATGCCCAAGTTGTTTCCGGACATCCCAGATTTGGCTTCTGTCTGGAACTTTTTTACAGTGGCCCCAGTAGTTGTGACTGCATATATCTGCCATTATAATGGTATTGTAACTGAGAATTCATCTATAATTATTTGCATAATTCTTAATGTCCATGCTAAGTGAAGCTACCATATTTTAATCAACTCTTCATTTTTCTTCCCTTTGTTTTCAATCATTTATTATCAGGACAAACTGTTGATTCATGTTATCAGTCCCTTACTCATAAAAAATGTTCATATAACCTGAGAGGTTCTTTTCTGTTGACTTGGTGTTTGCAGTTCACCCTATTGAGAATGAATTGGAGGATTCTTCCCTGATAAAGCCGGTTGTAAAGACATCACTGGCTCTTTGTTCCACAGTCTATATAGCCACAAGCTTCTTTGGTTTTCTCCTGTTTGGTGAATCCACACTTGATGATGTGCTTGCCAATTTTGACACCAATCTCAATATCCCATATAGCTCTATCCTCAGTGATGCAGTCAGAGTTAGCTACGCTGTGCACCTCATGCTTGTGTTCCCCATGATCTTCATTGCTCTCCGGCTCAATGTAGATGGCCTACTATTTCCATCAGCCAATCCTTTGTATTCTGATAATCGGAGGTTTGCTTCAATTACATTGGTGCTTCTATCAATTATTTTCTTGGCGGCTAACTTTATTCCCAGTATATGGGATGCATTCCAATTCACTGGTGCAACTGCTGCTGTTTGCATTGGATTCATTTTTCCTGCTGCCATTACCCTAAGGTGCGTCTTAGCAATTCATTGCAGTAACATATCTTTGGATGCAGGACTTTTATGCTCCATATGTTTATTGTTTCTTGAAATTCAGCTTTAATGGGCTTCAGTTAAGTAACCCACTGGAAGGCCACTAAAAGTTGTATCAGAGTTCACATTACCTGCAGTTGTAACTTGTATTGCATTATTCTTTGCATGTAGAAAAATCATTGGCAAGTTTAACCTTATATGTAATAAGCAAGTTTTGGATTATTTGCTTAGAGAGAAAGAGTTATATAACGTCTGCTTATTCATGCAAAAGATATTTATTGAATTCGAAACATTGTATATGCATGTGGATCTAGATATACATGATAATATGCGACCTCAAAGTATTGTTTTGCCTATATGATACAAACTGTCTTTTAAATAATGCATAGTGTGCTTTAATCTCCCTTATTTTTAATACATTATTGCTGTCTGTAATGTTCTGTGATCTTTAATTCCTAGTTTGTTGCCATTGTTTTTCCTGTTTCAGGGACTCTCATGGCATTGCAACAAAATGGGACAAGATTGTAGCTGTCTTCATGATTATACTTGCAGTTTTGTCCAACGTCATTGCTATATACAGTGATGCATATGCTCTCTTTAACAAGAGTAAAGCATCAGACTTCCGGTGATGCAACTTGATATATGTAGGGAGGAAACTTTGTTATGATGATTTATCAAGTTGTGGTGGTGTAAAATTGAACCTATCAGTGATAAAATAACTCAACCTATACGTTGAGTTGTGTGTTGTATTGTAGTTTGTAGTATAAGGACCTCAAGGAATGCATTTCCTTAGGTCTGACCAAGATCATAAAACTAGTTCTGATGATGAATCAGGTTGTGGTGGTGCAAAATTGTACCTATCAGTGATAAAATAACTCAATCTATACGTTGAGTTGTGTGTTGTATTATTGATTGTAGTATAAGGACCTCAAGGAATGTATTTCCTTAGGTCTGACGAAGATCATATGTCCAGTTAATGTCTAATAAAGTTTCATATTTGCTTGATGTGGTATATATCTCAGTTCGTATTGAAAAGGCATCCAAAAAACTGGAACCTGTTTTTCTTAGAATTTATCTTTAGATCTAGGGCAAATATGACCATCATAAGTTAAAAGGAACACTGTCCAAACTGGTAGTTGGTTTTCAGTTTATTTTGGTGAGTTCAGAAGCCCTAGCTTGACAGTGATATTAAATCTGTTTGCTTGCAGCTTTCATTTTGCTGTTAATATTTTTCTGCACAGTTTCTAAATCCATGGAGATGATGCACATTGTTGATTTTTAGAAAAGTAGATATGTTGTATATATTAAACCAGGACAATGAGATTTTCATGGTAGGCTAACTTGTATTGGTACAAGATTAAAGAAGTTTAAACAGTTCCATGCAGTTTACTCGTCTTTTTTTTTTTTCCAGATATTAACATTGTAGATAAAATGTACTGAAATTTTGATATGTGGCAATGGAAGTTATTTTTCATCTGTTATTCCAATTTCAATTGGGTGCGATTGCAGACTCCAAATAGTTTCATTTTTCTTTTGGCAACAAGTTTGTTTTGAATACAATGTTTAAATAATCATACAATGATATTCAAAGCATATATCTTAATCTCCATGAATTGCCTAGCTTGAGCGGAAATGGTTCTCTGTCTGCATGAACAAATTCTGTAACAGGCCAACCATTTTGAGTCCTAAAACTTCTATTGCCATTGATTCTAAAGTAAACTAGTAATTCAATAGACTGGAAATCTACCATGGCAGCATTGTAAGTGAACAAGAATTTCAGCAAACACACTGCCTAATCTTCTACTATTACAACTCCGCAAGCTGATTGACACTGATTGGGAAGCAGTCACCATTAGTTGGAGTCAAGCATTTTCTGGCAATAATAGCATTTGCTGCTTGTGTTGGATGGAAGGAATCCCAGAAGATATACTGGTCTCTAGCAGAACAAGCGTTTTGCAAGGGCAGGCAAGTCAGTTGCCCTCCATACCTTCCATTCCCACAGCAAGCTTGGTCGCTAACTGAGAACCCTGAGGACAATCCTGAAATATCAGTTAGTTGAGTCAATGCTTGGATGTATTTTGGTATATCTACTTTCACTTACCATATTTTGTAGGTGTTTGAATCATGTCGAAGAAGGTGTCATAGTTGTTTTGATGCACAAAGAAGGAACCTGGCAGAGTGGAGTTCAGCCTGATCATTGCAGGTATGAGCAACTGATTGAATTGTATCACAAGTTCATTGACATGGTTGACACACCCACTTGTGATGTTGCTCATTGAAAGCTGACTCGGTATACAACCAAGCGGCCCAAGTCCAGCAAGCAATATCTTCCTGGCTCCTATGGAGTAGATGGTCTGAGGGGAACCAGAAGATTGTAAGTCCATAAATTGGTTGTTAATAACTAAGCTTTTTGAACTGTCCTGAATTACCTGTTCAGTTTGTTAAGTTAGTAATCTTTAATACCTCGGCTCTTATTATTCTTCTGTTGTTTGCCAATATGTAGTTGTGAATCTTCTGATTTACAATTTTGTTCACTTCAAATTAAATCCAGATTGGCCATGAGGATATTGACCATCACAAACTTGTCCTTTCTTGGCAACTTGAAGTTTTAGGATCCTCTTGGCCTCACAAAACCTTTAATCGAAAGAATTATTGAGCACTGCTTATACAGACGTTTATTCATTGAAAAATTTTAACCACCTTAAGATACTTTAATAGTTTTTAACTTTCCTATTTTTTTTGGTAAACCTGGTCGATTACGTGCCATATTGCTTAAGTTGACAAATGCATGAACTATGTGGTCCTCGATGGAATTTCTATGATGTTTAGCTAAGCCTCCAAAAATTCATGTATTGCAGGAGGTACTTCCAAAGTCGGCTAGGACTCGAGTCCAACTCTGACAATGGCCTGATGATGTTAAAGCTGCAAAGTTGACTTTGGAAGAGCTTTTTAATGAGCTTACCCTATATGTGTATAGTTGTATCGATGAGCTTGGCTTCTAAGAACTAAGATCCAAATCCTAGAACAGTATAGCTTTAAATTTGAGTTCTCTGAATAGCTTGAGAAGTTATCATTTATCTGTTTTATTCTCATAAAACCAGATGCAAAAATAACTTGTTGCTCTGACATCTGCTTCACCAGAGTTATGAATTTTGCTATTTAAAGGTACTCCTTTCTCCTTAGCAATCAATGCAATATAGAAGATCAATATTGATCAGTGATATTCAATTCTAGTTGTTCTTAGCAAGTAATGGTGCTTTCTTTGTATCGAGAACTAATTTGTTCTTAGCTTACCTTTATTTGCTGCACTAATTTGTGGATGAGCAGTTTGGCAAAGTGCTTTCCGGAGTAAGTGCTACTGGAGGTGTAGAGATCAGGAAGAAGATAATTGTTGATGTAGTCGTTGCTCCCGATGTTGATGATGAAAAGTGAGCTCGAAAGGAACTCAGACAGCGCCTCTGGGTCCGGGATCATGATCGGTAATTGCTCGCTCACTGTCTTGGCAAATAGTTCTATCTGCTTGTCGAATGGAATCCTACTTCCCTGCAAAATCACAACATTACTTTATAGTTGGATTTCGAAGATATTCATGTCTACAGTTGTTCAATTTGAATTTCAGGACGAGGAGGAGATTACGAAATGCCTGCCAGTCTCATCGAGGATGCCCGCGGAGGCTGAGGCATAGTTGATCCCTCTCAGCATCATAGAACTCTTTGCTGAAAGACTCAAGTACGGCGGTGGAAATTTCATCCCCAAGCGTCGAGCTTCAAAAATTTAAACTTGAACGAATGAAACAGGGCCAACCAAAGCAAGCAGCCATGCAAGTGAATTTACCCGCGAGGTCCACCACGGTGAGGCCATTGCAGAAGCGGCCGGTCGGCGCCCCAAGGTCGATGCCGTAGGGGAAGTAGTTTGCCCTGGCAATGGATGGAATGAAGTTGTTGTTGCCGTTGTCTACGAGGGAGTCCCCGAAGATGAACATTGCAGGCGCAGCAGCAGTGCCGGAGCTACAGAAGAATGCCATGAAGACTAACAACATGGCTTTGGGAGGGGAAGAGCAGAGGCGTTTAGTCTCCATAAACTCGTCTGAGGTGAGTTAGTGCTGGGGTAGGCTGCTCTAACACTTGGGCTTGAGCTCTTAAATAAATAAATTTGATAAATTTTTTAATTATTTTATTTATATAATTTTTAGCTCTCTTTTATTATACTTGCACCGAGCTGAAATTACAACTAGAGGCATGACAACCAGTACTTCTATTTGTATACATGCAGTTGTAGGAAGCCCTGGTTTTACTGTGGGAGAAAAATATTTAAAATTTTCTATTTTTTGTTAGAGCTATAAATAAATTAATATTTGCGAGTAAATTTAACAGTAGCACAGGGGTAGAGTAAATTTAGTATTTAATTTTATAAAAGTTTGTTTATTAATGTTTAATAAATTAAATGAAGGTATTAATTTTTATTAGATTTGTAAATAAATAAAAAGATTTTAAAAATAAATAAATAAGCTTATGGTACTAAACTCATTAACAAAAAAAACAGAACGAAAGTTCGAGTAATTAAACAAATTCAAATTAATAATTTGATAATATGTAAACAAGATTGAGTAATTATTTCAGTAACTCGGTTAATTTTAGATTTGACATTTATAGTTTTTTAAAATAATTTAAATGTTTAGATTTTATCTGATTAATTTTAAAAATAGTTTTTTTTCCCCTTAATCTAGTTATTGGGCAAATCTGACTTCTTATAGAGAAATGGGCCCACTGATCTGGTCAATTTCCATGGTTGACGTGTCAGGCGTTCACTTATCAATTGACCTTTCCGTCTGGCCAAGCGTATGGTCCACTTTTTTGGTTTGGCCACCCGATTTATCATGTGCTTTGACCTCCAAGACTCTATCATGGATCATGATCCGTTGTGATTCGATGAGCACCTTCCGTCCTAGTTATCCACGTGGCAACTCATGAACACAAAACTACGTGTCTTTCACATTCCATGAATGCCACGTAGACCAAAAGCTTACGAAGCTGTGACAGAGTAAACAGCTAATCAATCTATGCATTGTCTTGGATTATCATCAATATAGACATCGGGGATAAGAAACTGATCGGATGGTTTTTACTTCGAACTTGATTCGGTAGATAGTTGCCACGTGGTGGAGAAGGGCTGGAAGCTGTAGAAAACGATCAGCTGATCATATTTGCCTAGCGCACGTGCCAAGCGCGTGATCTTTTTGCCGATATACCCTCCTCTCTCTGTCGGTCTTCCATGGAAGGCTAGCCATCGTCCATGGCGAGCGCTTCCGACGTCTTCCTCCTCGCTTCCCTCCCCTTCCTTCGTTCTCCTCCGCCGATACCTTTCGCCTCCGGCGCTGGAACCTCCTTCCCCATGAACCCTGATTTTTCTGAATTTAGCGTCTCCGAGGCGCCTATGGAGGAGACCGCCTCCGGCCCCTTCTCCTCGAGTCTCGGGTTGGATTTCGAGAGGGAGGAAGATGGGGAGTTCCTGGACCGTGAATACGACTGGGCGACCGACGAATTTTTCGTCGGCAGGAGTATGAGCTCCCCGTTCGCGTCGATTGACTTCTCCCGGGCTCATCCGACCGATTCACAAAGCCTTCGCGTGACGGGGTTTGAGTCGGATTCTGATTCTGTCCACGAGCAGGTCTTAGCTTCTCTTAACGATGGGGAAGAACAGGATTCAGTCGCCACTTCCGCTGATCTGGATCTGGGCGTTCCGCTTCCCTGGGATTGCTTTCAAATCGAAGGGAGCAGGAGAGATTTCAGTGAGGAGTTCGAGTGGGAGGAGGTAGACGCTCGTATCGAAGAAAGGGACGTGATCAGTGTCACGGTTATCGGCGACGAGGAGAGATCCGAAGTGATTCGAGATCTCGACCACGATGAGGACGGGTCTCGGGACGTCGGTTGGGAGGTGCTCATGTCCGTCAACAACTTAGGTCACGACATGGTGGATCCCGACGACGCGGAGGCGTACTTCGTCGACGAAGAAGAGAGCTTAGGCGACGCCTCAGATTCCGAGGTTTACGAAGTCCTTGTAGGGCAATTCGCCGACGATAGTGCCATCAAGGTTAGCCCACCAGCAGCTAAATCGGTGGTGGAGAGCCTCCCGTCGGTGCTCCTCACGGAGGAGGAGGTTGCCAAGGCCGACGCAGTATGCGCAGTGTGCAAAGATGGGATCTTGGTGGACGAAAGAGTTAAGCGGCTTCCTTGCTCGCATCTATATCACAACGAATGCATCCTGCCATGGCTTGCGATTCGAAACTCTTGCCCCCTCTGCCGGTTCGAGCTTCCAACCGACGATCCCGAGTACGAGAACTGGAAAGGGAGGAGGGCAGCAGCGGCGGCTGGAATTGGGATCATCTCCGACGAGTCACAGCACAGGTATGATTTTGAAGTGTTGCCTGTAGCTTAAAGTTCTCAATTGCAGCAGTTCTATGTGCATACATAGTTAAGATGTGGCGTTGAGATCTATATTATAACTAAATTTCTGTTGTTTAGCAACTAGCAAACAAAGTTTTCCCCCTCTTTTCTCAGGTAGTGATGGCAAATTTGAATTATTAATATGTTGTACGAGAAAACCAGTCTGAATATTGTGCCTTGTTATGTAGCTTTTGCAGAATTGGTCGATGCAAAGGCACATTTTTTTTATAGATGATTGGCATGCTTTATTTATGTGGAAGTGTTAACAATTTATTGTAGCATCCAGAGCTTATTCTTGAAATTTTGCCGATGTTATTGTTAGATATAAAAAGGTATTTAATGGCTTAGCTTGATGTTTTGTAGATGTAGGTTTGCTTTCAAGTGAAATTGCTTAGTGAAGTACTTGGGGTTCAAATATTGTAGGCTTCTAGATTACTGCATCTAGCTAAGGGTTCAATGTATACATTACTGTTGTAGCATCAGGCCAGCATATATTCAACTTTCTAAACTATGTTGGCATCAGAATTATTGCAAACTTAAAGAATATCGTCACAAAAGAAAGAAAAGAAAAGAAAAGAAAAGAAAAGAAAAACCTTAGTTGGTAAGCTAGTTTTGCTTGTTGCCAACAGTCGACATACTAAATGATGCCAAGTTAGATAGTACTGGTATGCAATTTAGCAATCACTAATTGGATGTTTAATTCAACCATGAATGTGAAGGCAGGATGCACATTGTAGGACGGCTATATATAAGTAAATGCTAGACAATAGAGTATAAACTATCTAAGTCTGGAACACATACCTATTTTCTGCATCTAACATGATACAATCTCCCTCTCATTGATTCACCTCCTATGAGTCACCCAAAGTTCTTTGTAATCGGTGTGTAGTGCTATTTTATAATTTATTTCCTAAACTTTAGGTTTTTGCTACACTTGGATTTGAAATCAATTTCTCTTGATATAAATATGAATCATACAAGATGAATTCAAACATCAGAAAGCATATTCTTTTTCTTTCCTTTTGAGCTGATAAGATCTATGACATCTTCAACCTCGATTGCGCATTGTCTTGAACCTTTTACCTTTTTTTTTCCCGAGATAATCTCTTCTGTAGGGATATATTTCATGCTGTGGAATCATTGAACAATCTTTAAGTGATTTAGATTGGCATATAGATTTGTGTTGTGTCTAACTAATCAAATTTCTCTCTGATTATAAATGATGGTTTTCTCATTCCTTCAAACAGTGAGTACCATTTCTCATGCTCTATAGAGTAATCCTCTCTCTCACAACACTTTTGTTATTATTTGATGATTGGTTATTCTTTTTCCTGGGTAAACTGAATAACATTAATCTTCAAATGAGAAATTAGATTTCTCATTAAATATATGAATTTAACACACTGTGTCTTTTGTACTATTATCTGGTTTACCCACTATGAAAGCTTAGATATGTCAATGGTTCAATTTGGTGACATACTCTTGTTACTTATTCTAGTCATGATACTTCTAGTACCATTGGAGAATCATTAGTAGTTCTTTGCCTTCTGTATATAAAAACTAGTGCACTTAGAATGTAGAAATATTGCAAAAAATCACACTAAAGAGTTTTCATGTCATAGTATTTACTTTTGAATCATTGGAAGAAGTATAACAAGCGATTCAGTATAGGAATGTATAGGAAATATGAATACATGAGAGTGAAATTGCACGGCAAAAGTTCAGATGATAGGCACAACTTTTGCCTCTTTTGAAGAAAGGATTTGTTAGAGGTCAATCAAAATGGGGCTCGGCTCGACATGGCTTAGGTCGTTTTGATCAAAGTTGCACCTATTTATCTTGTTGGGATTAATGCTTATCAGATAATATTACCTCGATAAACACCATTACCTCAACATGAACCACTAAGGCCAGCTGTTTCTTGGAAATTAGAAATGAACGGAACTAGAGATAATAATGGTTTACGTTGTCAACATATTCACAAGCATAACTTTTCCTCCTTGCAAGTGCCTTCACTTGTCTCACAGATTAAACGTTTTTCCCTCGAACAAAATTCAGTAAAAGAAAATAAGAATGACAGATTGGTATGGGTTTGAATCTGGTAGAACATCTAATCTGAGATTTGTCTATGATGCCCCTGCCAAAAATGCATGATGAGGGTCGAATCTCCCGTCCTGCTCCCAATCCTTCTGGTTCGGCCGCGCCACTTCTCCCGTCATGCACTTTTGAGGCCGCGAACTTCCGGGGTCTTGCACTTCCGAAGCCATAAACTTTTGAGGCTGCGGACTTTTCAAGTTGCGGAACTTGTCGGGGACATGTTTAAGGGGCTGTTTCCAAGTTGTGACATCTCTGAAGTCACGGAGATTTATCGTTTATTCGGAGATGTGTCCAAGGGCTGCAACACTTCGAGATCTGTCATACTTGCCGAGCCGCAACTTGTTCTTTGATTTACCCTTCTTACGTGCCTGGTCATGCTTTCGGTGAGCACGCGTAGAACGTCGAGTATATAATTTTCCACTGCAAATAAACATGCCACAAGCAAATTAAGAGTAGCTAGGGAAAGAAATTATCTTCTTGCGAAGTTGGACGCATGCTGATAGCACAAAATAGCATCTTGTGGCATTCTCAACGACCTCAAAAGTAAAGGCGAATAAAGTCTATCTCTAACGCCAGAATATAAGATTGTTTGAACAATCAAGGACGAAAACATTCCCTAAGTTGAAACACGCCATCTTCACCTATGGGGTTCTTACTTATATGCATATAATCATACCAACTAAAAAGCAAATCTTGGCAGGACTATATTTTTCTATTATACCATTCTTTGTCGAGATGAGCCAATATTTTCATATTTCCCTTTGTCTTCCTTAGGACATGCTCACCATCAAATCTTTTTCCCTCAAACATGATGATGTTCCTTGTCCTCCAAATGTGATGTACGATTACTAACATAGTAAGGTGGCGAGTTCTGGCCAAGGTGGAGGTCCCTCGATATTGCTATCTGAATGTCCACAATATACAACAGTATGTGGCCATATGGGGCTGCATCTGCAACCAAGCTCTAATCCGCTCCCATAACCGTCGGATCGGCTCACATATGAAGAAAATGTAATCTAGGGTCTCCTCATCATGCCGACAGAATATGCATAATCTATCCTCCAGATAATCCTACCCAACTCACACTGATAGCCTCCCATGGGCGAGGAGCCACACCTTGAAAGCGTGACTTGGCTAGAAGTCCTTCTGTCATACTGTCAATGCCCAAGCCTTCTTCGCTCTAGATTATCTGAAGTGATCATAGGCTCTCCTGACACCTCCACTCCTCTAACTGAACCAAGAAGATAGGGTCTGCCCTTACACCTTTGGACAACTAGCCATGCCCATGATACTATCTCTGATGTGGCACAATTGCTTAATGAGCGAGGAATATGTATGCTTGACCTGCCACCCCCACACCCCCACATGCTGTAAATATGTATGGTGCACCCAACATATTCATAGTGTGTTTTGGTTGTCATGTATGCACCATAGAACCTTTGTCATGAGAGCTTGGTTCCATGCATGTAAGTCCCTCAAATCAAGACCACCTTCTGACTTACGTCAGACTAGCTCTGACGATGCAATAGGGGGATGTTCTTGCTAGTCCATATGAAACCTCTACAAATGCTATAAATGAGGTCGATAACACCCCGAGATAAACCCTAAACCCTTAGTCCTAACTAAGGTTAGGCAAGGAGGAAGTTTACTGAGTGACTAGCCCTAACTGAGGTTAGGTAAGAGGAAAATCCAAGTGAGTCAAAGAGGACTGCACTTGATAATCAAAAATTCAACGAGAGGTTGATAAAGAGAATGCCCAAATGGACACTTGGTGAGGAAGACCCAACAGGTCATAGTTAACCCGATGTTGTGTAAGGAGAACCCTAGACTCGAATCAAGTGAGTTAGGGTTGGACAATAAATTAGGGTAATCAATTGGTAAACACTCCAATCAATTAGGATGAATTCCTAATCGATTGAGAGCTTGGATGAGCCAAAATCACAAGAGCAAAGAAAGATGTTGAATCGATTGGGCCAATCAGTTGAGTTAATCAATTAGGCAATGTTAATCGATTGAAGATGTTTTCTTCGCAAAGAGCAGAAGAGTCGAATCGATTGGGCAATCGATTTCGACCATGTTAATCGATTGGGATGATCGATCAAGAAGATCTTAATCAATTAGACAGTTTGCTAATCAATTAAGAGATGTTTGTCGTGAGAAGCACAATGAGTTCGAGAATCTATTCAGCCTACGACAATCAATTAGGAGAAGTTCACGAAGCACAGTAAAGTTTGAAATCGATTAAGCAGTCGATTAAGACTATTAATCGATTGGTATAATCGATTAAGACTTTTCGTGAGAGAACAGAAGGTTGGGGAATTGATTGGATAATCGATTAAAGTTTTCTGAATCGATTGGGATGACTCACCAATTGATTATGGTTCAAAAAAAGAGTCGTTCGATAGGTATTCGAACACTTGGATGACATGACAATTGATTAGAAAAAAACTGAATCAATTGTGAGACATCGAAGAACTCTAGAGAAGAGTTTTCGTGGACATTTTGAAGGTGTCGGGTTTTGGATGATTTAGAGTGAAGTGTTGTTATATTTTCGAGTCAACAAGAGGCTAAATCAAAGCAAAAAAAAGAGCAAATAAAGCAAAGTTACTCGTTGTAATTGTTTTTGATTTATTTTGTAACATAATTTGTATTTCTTGATGTATTTCTTATATTTGAGCTTATGTGAGGCTTCTTCGTTTTTGGATTGTTTCTGAAAAAGAGTGTGTTCATAGTGGAAGATGTGTGCACAGTGTAGATCCTTGGATTAATCATCTAAAAGAGATGGAGATCAAGTAAAATGATGATATTAACATTACTTCGAATTTTTTACTATAATATCAACAAGAAAAAACAAAAGAAATTATTCATCCTCTCTAACTTCCTAAGTGTCTTAACAATTGTTTATGACAATTTATTAAAATTACAATTTTAGTCTCCTAGAATAATTTATATTAAAATTGTTAAAACATTATTAAAATAAATGCATTTATAGCTTGTCGTTTTAATTTTATTTTAAATAGAATGCTCTTTTATACTTCACACTTTGGGTATAATCCAAAAGGCGTCCCCTGTTATTAGCATGGTAAACGAGCCTTCTATTTTCATTTTCTATTGAAAGCATGACTCTATCTCGCTATACATTTTATTTTTTTAAACTATTCTTATTTTTAGTGCTCTTCTAACAACTATAAAATTATATTTACTATACAATTATAGTAATTATAAAATCCTAATAACTAGCATATACCATACAGTTGTATAATAATTATGATTCTATAATTACTACATCATAATGATAATGATAGTTGTAACAATTATGATTATGTAATCACTATAACATAATGCTGACTTCTATTAATTAGAAATAAATTATTTATGTTATAAAAGCTCTAGTCCATAGCTGGTATAATATGATATTGAAAATATTAATCAGAGATGAACCATATTACAATAGTTATGAATTATATTTGTTACAACACACAATTATTAGTGTTGATTAGAACCTAAGTATTGCTATAATACAATGTTAATAAGTGTTGACTAGATGAAGAGTCCATATTATAATAATTATGGACTATAGTTGCGATAACATAATCTATCCATGTTAATTAGAGACGAAATATCTATGTTGTGTAACTATACCTACTACAACATAATTTATTTATGTTGATCAAAATTGAAATGTTCATATTGTACCAGCTATAAATTTGTAATTATTATAATAGAGCTAAAAGTAAAGATAATTTTAAGGATGAATATCTTTTTGGTAATAAATTAGATCAAAAGGCACACTATACATTCACCATGAATATTTTTTGATTTATCCGATTGATTGATAAATTTTTTTTTATATTACCAGATCAGTTAATCTAGATTCAATATTATCTGATTTATTATTAAAAAAAATGTTATCATGATTTTAACCATGCCAAAATATTTTTTATTAAATTTAAATAATTTTAATGATGTTGAGAAAATTTTATAACGTAAGAATGTCATAGATAATATTTTTATCAATTAGTTCGTTTTTTTTTTAATGACGAAATATTCTTTTATTTTTATTTATTTTTAAAAACGGCCTTCTCATTATTAGCGACTCCCAATAAGTTGCAACAACGGGTGACAGGAGAATGGAATTTAGCAGAAGGTTGGGACTTCACTTCTCTCGATCCTCCTTTCCCTCCGCCATTAGATTCACTCGAATCGCTCCATGGAGACGGAGGCCATGGCGGAACCTCTGGGCGCCGTTGACGAGGTCGTCTCTGGCCGCCGTGTATGATGCTGCTGCTGCATTTCCCTTAATTTCGACGCCGTCGGAGACGATCCACGAGCAGCATCCCTCTTGGTGAAGCCTCGCGTGACTGGACGAAAGCGAGGGAGTTGCCGGAGTTGACGGCTGGATCGAGAGGAACCCTAACAGGGGTAGGATGGGACCGATCGGTAGGTGCCAGTATGATCGTTTGGGCTACACTCTCAACTTAGCTTTGATGATCGTCATCGCGGCGGCGACAGCCCCGAGGCTGATCAGCCCCATTGTGACCTTGCGTTATCTAAAACTCGCTTCGCAAGGGCTGCGGCCGACGTAGGCGGTCGTGATGCGCCGTCTTCCTGAGTCGCTGCCGGCAATTGATTTGAGGTAACCCTAGAAAGAGCTTCACCCACACACAGTGCTCGATATGAAATTGCTATCGATCGACTTGTCTCGTTATTAAAATTAAGGAAAAAATATCTTTAATCTTCCTCTATTTCCTATCCAGTCGTATTTAACCTTTATTTGACCAATGTAAAAGATAATTACATCCTTATATTTTTAATATTTTTTATAATATTAAGAGGAACAGATATATTGAATTGGTATGAAAAATAATTACATATCTTTGGATCGATTTTTAAATTATTGATTAGTTAGATCGATAGTGCACAGAAGGAGAAAAATATACATAAAGGATAAAAAAAATATATAGAAGCATCTAGTGATGGTGCCCTTCATCATTCGCTCGAATTTGTGATTGATGTTGGTTTGTTGGTGCGTTCACTCTAAGTGTCTTACAAAGTAAAGCTTGTTAGTTGAGGGTTGACATTGTCGGTGTTATCTTCTTTGACGGTCAAGTTAGTGATGAACTGAGATGTGAGGCTGACATGCATGCATGAGAAAGCAAAAGAGCTCCAAGAAGACGAAGAAAATTTATCTTCACGTAAGAAAAAAAAATTATACTTTCATCTATTTTCACAGAATCCTAAATAACTATGGATAGAGGCGGATCTAAAATTTTAAATTTAGGGAGGATTGAAGAAAATAATTATTATACATTGCATTCGAATACTGCACAAACGGGATGATGAGAATATACATTTTAAACTAATTAATTTAATTTTATTCATATAATTAAGTTTTAATCTTTATATATTATTGGAGATTATATACAATTTATTAATTTTAATTAGTAAATCAATAATCATGCACATATTAAAAATATCAATTAGGACATTGAATTAATAGAATTAATTTAGAAATCAATAAAAGAAATATAAGTAGACGTAGATTATCAATAAATTCAATATGATTTCTTCTCTTAAGATTGTCAAACAAATATTAAAAAATAAGGACATAATTGTCTTTCATAATTTTTTTTCACATTTGATTTTGGTCAAAAGGGGTTAAATGTTATTTTTAAAGTAGAGGGGCAAAATGCTACTTGATATAAAATAGAGGAGGTTAAAGGTATTTTTTCCCTTAAAATTATTGATACTGCGAATACCGTGGGCCCTAAAGTCGGGGTCAAAGTCAAGAAAGCCAACTGAGGTGACGGTCATGATAAAAAAGGAATTAATACTCAGAACTAACATGACCACATGTCTCGGCCCGAGTGTTCTAACCGATCATATCTTTGGTCTGATAGGATCCCAAGTGCCCAAGATTGATGAAATCTCAAGTTGTATTAGTGGTATTTAGAGTTGAGTCAGGTATCGTGGCTGAGTGGTCTATCCGATCAGGCCTTAGATCCAATTGGACATGCTAGATACATGGTTGACCGTGTTGGGATCGTTCGTACTCGGCTAGAGAGGAGGGGTGTGAATAGCCGCCCCAAATCGCTCGTTTCTTCCTACAATTCGTTAGCGCAGCGGAAAAATAAACTAGGAACGAAAGGAAGAATATCAAACCTTAACACAGCGATGTACGAGGTTCGGAGATGATGCTCCTACTCCTCGGCGTGTCCGTAAGGGGGACGAACCCAATCAATCCGTCGGTGGATGAGTCCCCGGAAAACCGGCTAATAAAAGCACTCCTTCTGGGTGGAGAAACCTCGCCACAGAAACTTCTTGCAACAGCAAGAAAAGAGTACAAGGAAAACAAGAAATAAAGTACAATACAAATGTAAACTTTCTTGCCTTCTCTTGACTGGAAGAAGCAGCGCAGCAACTGTTGGTGACCCAGCTAGGAAGCTCACGCGAAGCTTCAAGCAGAAGCAAGCTCAACAAAGCTTGCAACAGAAGCGGCGAAGAAGAAGAAGAAGTAGCACCAAAGCCTTGATCTCCTTTTATAACTGCGAACACGGCGAAGGCGAAGCCGGCGGAGAAGGCGGGCGACCGTTGTGACTCAGCGGTGAATCGTGGACCGATCGAGCTCCACCCGATCGGTCCGAACCCCGATCGATGCGGGGACCGATCAGGCCTGTCCGATCGGTCCCTAGACCGATCAGATGCTCCACGAAAGTGCCCAACTTTACATTGCGTTTCTGATCGATGCGTGGACCGATCAGTCAACTGGATCGATCCACGCACCGATCCCACTTCTCTGCGTCTCGATCGGTCGTGGAGACCGATCGAGCTTCATCGATCGGTCCCCGACCGATCGATGGCTCCTGAAGCTGCGCTTTGCCTTACATTTGTTATCGATCGGTCACCGGATCGATCGGATACCTAACGATCGGGATCGATGCAGACGATCGAGCAATTTTGCCCAAACCAAGTCCCAAACCTTCCAAACCAATATCCGGTCAACCTTGACCTATTGGTACATCATGCTTAGCATCCGGTCACTCCCTTGACCTGCTAAGACTCTCCACCAAGTGTCCGGTCAATCCCTTTGACCCACTTGGACTTTCCTCTTCGTGCCAAGTATCCGGTCACTCCTATGACCTACTTGGACTTCCCATCACCAGATGTCCGATCACCCTTGATCCATCTGGATTTTCCCTTGCCCGGCTTCACTCACCAGGACTTTCACCTAGCTTCACTCACTAGGGTTTTCACCTGGCTTCACTCACCAGGATTTCCACAACTGCCTGGCTTCACTCACCAGGACTTTCCAACTGCCTAACATCCCAGTTAGGACTTTCTCATTCACCTAGCTTCACTCACTAGGATTTTCACCTGGCTTCACTCACCAGAATTTTCCCGAATGCCTGGCTTCACTCACCAGGACTTTCACCTTCACCTAGCTTCACTCACTAGGATTTTCACCTGGATTCACTTACCAGTATTTCCCGACTGCCTGGCTTCACTCACCAGGACTTTTCAACTGCCTAACATCCCAGTTAGGACTTTCCCACTGCCTGGCTTCACTCACCAGGACTTTCCACACTGCCTAACATCCCAGTTAGGACTTTTCCGTGCCAAGTCTCCATACTTGGACTCTTCGCGTGCCAAGCTCCCTGCTTGGACTTTTCCAGTGCCAAGTCTCCATACTTGGACTTTTCTAGTGCCAAGCTCCCTGCTTGGACTTTTCCGTTGCCAAGTTTCCATACTTGGACTTTTTCCCGAATCAGGTCAACCAGGTCAACCTTGACCTAAGGTTGCACCAACAATCTCCCAAACATCTATTCTTGTCCCATATCAAGAATACAACTCTTCCACGAGTGTCAAACATCAACATGCAACTCAACTAGGTCAACCTTGACCTAAGGTTGCACCGACAATCTTCCTAAGTCAAACATCAAAATACAACTCGAGTCAGGTCAACCAGGTCAACCTTGACCTAAGGTTGCACCAACAATCTCCCCCTTTTTGATGTTTGACAAAACCCATAATCAAGTTAGGTTAACCGGATAACCTAACTTAGGTTTGGCAATCATCTTCCAGTGTCCAATGTTCTTTCCTTGAACATTCTCTGGACATTCTCCCCTTAGGTTAACCCGATAACCTAACTTGGGTTCTCCAATAATTCTCCCCCTTTTTGACACACATCAAAAAGAATTCCAATGTTCTTCCTCGAACATTCCTTGACATTCTTCCCCTAGCTTAGGTTAACCCGATAACCTAACTTGGGTTTCTCCAATAATTCTCCAATGAACACTCTCCCCTTTTTGACATACATCAAAACGAAAAAGGAGGGTATCAAGGTCAAGAGTTTCTTCCTAATGAAAGTCCCATACCTTTCATTGAAACTCTTAATTTCCCCCTTGATACTAAACTCAACAATCAACTTAGTGATAATCCCATATCACTAATCCTCAAAAGTCTTAAGGAGTAAAAACTCCCCCTAAAAGTCAACTCCCCCTTGACAATTAGGTAAAACTCCCCCTAAAGGTCAACTCCCCCTTGACCATTGCACCAACAATGTCTTTGTGAGTTCCAAACCTTTAGAAATCCAAAAACACCATTTCCATAACTGAAATTTCAGACAACAGCTGAAAATCAGAAACTTGCACGCTCTGATCGGTCCCCAGACCGATCGGTCTGCAGACCGATCCAGACCCCTGGATCGATCTCACCGATCGATCCAGCTCTCTTCTGGATCGGTCCGCAGACCGATCCATGCCAGTGATCGCGTGGGTGTCAGTAGATCGGTCCCGGACCGATCCAGAGACTGCTAGCAGATTTATGAAATTTCCTTCCCGAAATTCAGAAACTCCTAGAAAATTCCAGAAAATTCGAAAAATTGTGAAATTTTGAGGATACATTCCTCATAACATATACTATCATGGAAAAATAGTTTTCTATGAAAATAACTTCCATTTTTCAATCTTGATACAAAGTTCAAAAACTTTGAAATCGTTCAAGTTTAACTCAACTTTGTATCACAATGTTCAATGATGAATGCTATCACTAGGAAAGCTTCATCAAGGTTTTTCAAATCAATTTTAAAATACTTTTAAAACCATTTGAATTTAGGACCATAATCTTAGGGCTAGATGTACATGACTTGTACACAAGCTTTCCCTATGATCCTTAATTTCTTGAATTAGGGTCATCTAGGTACAAGGACAATGCACCTTGATCCTAACTCATGATCCTAATATCTCACACACATCTAAGGTGTATCAAACCACATTCAAGTCAATTTGATGTGAGATATGGATTAAGGTCAACTTAGGCTAAGTTCTCATGCATTTTCTAAACACCAATTTGATCTCAATATCAAAATGTATTTTTCATCCTTAAATCAATTCAATTGATTATAATGCAAGAGATGATGACATGACATATAATGATTTCATAAGTAAAAACATGTGCCAATGTCATGATGTCATGGCATAAAGTGTGAAAACTTAAATAAAGCATGACATATCAACTAGCCTAAGTATTATCATGACATTTCAAATGATAATAAAATAAATATGATGTCATGGCATGACATATGGCAACCAATCATGGCAAGTTAGCACAAATAAAATACCTAAATTCCCTATCTAAGTATCCTTAGCATTAGCTAACTTAAAATCTAACCCTAGATTGCCCATATATCCCTAAGAGAAAACCAAAATCCCAATTATGGTATTTCTCTAGGTTTTCTTAAATTGTGCCAAATAAGATTAAAATCGATATTTTTCAAATATGGCACAATTTACTTTTCAAGGAGTAAATAATAATTCTTTTTCATTTTCAAAGGTTATCAAAACCTTGAAAATGCTCCTTGAGTGTCAATTTCCTCAAAGTTGGGTTAACTACCCTTCTAATTGGAGTTGACACTCTCTAACCCATCTATGGGATAGAGAAGATGCTCCTAGGAACCCAATATCTATGTGAGCTCATTGGGTTTACTAAATATTCACTAGGGATGACTTCCCTAGCAACCCTCCTAATGACCCTCTTAGGCTTTAAAGCCTTGGTCATTTGGGACTCATCAAGATCAACTCTAGGGGTGACTCCCCTTGTGACCTTGGTGGTGGTCTTCCTAGCCCTAGGTTTTGTTCCATAATCAAATGGAACACTATGATAAGTGGGCTTGACCACTTGGGACTTAGGTTTGTGACCCAAACCTTTCTTGTCCTTGGACTTGGGTTTTTGACCCCTAGACCCTAGAGTCAAATCCTCAAGAGCCTTTTCTAGAGAGTCAAGTCTTGACCTCAAGACTTGATTTTCTTTCTCTAATACCTCAAGCTTTAATTTATCATTTTTCTTTGAGGTATTCCTAGGCATGTGTCTAGTTGATTTGGGATTTCTACCTAGATTCTCCTTAGCCTTAGATGAGTTAATTCTAGGGTTAACATTTCTAGAATTGTCCTTATCTAGGCTAACATGTTTAGCACCTAAGCATGTGTATCGATTTCTAATGTTATCATGCTTATCATTCTTGACAATAGCAATAAGGCTACTAGCATGCATCCTACTAGAATTGCAAGAATGTGCCTTAGAGATTACCTTAGGGTTTGCCCTAGCTCCCCCTATACATGTGCTCGATCTCTTGTCCTTGTGAGATTGCCTCCCCCTCGGACATTGACTCCTATAGTGTCCCCTTCGCTTGCATTGGAAGCACACCACGTGCTCCTTGCCCTTGCGTATCGGGACTCCGGCTTCCTTGATCTTTGGCGCCGGTGGAGTCTTCCTAACCCTCTTTGGACACTTACTCTTGTAATGTCCAAATTCCCTACACTCAAAGCATAATATATGCAATTTATTTGAAATTGAAATGCTTGAGTTACCTAGGTTTGAGGGTGGATGAGAGCTCTCTTCTTCATCCCTTCCGGAGGTAGACGCTTCTTCTTCTTGTTCCGAACTTGAAGAAGAACTCTTCTCCTCTTCTTCTTTAGATGTTGAGTAGCCCTCAACTTCTAAATCCATTCCTCCATGAAATGAGCTCCTTGGCTCACTTGACTCCTCTTCATGACTTGAAGTGGAGTTCTCCTCATGGAGCTTTGCCAAGTTATTCCACAACTCCTTGGCATCGTTATATCCACCTATCCTACACAAAACATCATTAGGTAAAGAAAATTCAATGATTTTCGTTACCTCATCGTTGATGGTTGATTGGTGGATTTGCTCCTTCGTCCACCTCTTCTTCTTGAGAGGTTTTCCTTCTTCATCCTCCGGAGGAGTGAAACCTACTTGCACACACCTCCAATTCTCAAGATTAGTCATAAGAAAATATTTCATTCTTACCTTCCAAAACGCGAAGTCGTCGCGATCGTAGAAGGGTGGAATCGTGATGTCCTCTCCGAGTTGATCCATCTCTAGATTGTGCTCCCTCGGGTGTTAATCCGGCGAAGAGCGACCTGGCTCTGATACCACTTGTTGGGATCGTTCGTACTCGGCTAGAGAGGGGGGGGGTGTGAATAGCCGCCCCAAATCGCTCGTTTCTTCCTACAATTCGTTAGCGCAGCGGAAAAATAAACTAGGAACGAAAGGAAGAATATCAAACCTTAACACAGCGATATACGAGGTTCGGAGATGATGCTCCTACTCCTCGGCGTGTCCGTAAGGGGGACGAACCCAATCAATCCGTCGGTGGATGAGTCCCCGGAAAACCGGCTAATAAAAGCACTCCTTCTGGGTGGAGAAACCTCGCCACAGAAACTTCTTGCAACAGCAAGAAAAGAGTACAAGGAAAACAAGAAATAAAGTACAATACAAATGTAAACTTTCTTGCCTTCTCTTCGACTGGAAGAAGCAGCCGCTTCCAAGCGCCTACAACAGCAGGTGACCCAGCCGGAAGCTCACGCGAAGCTTCAAAGCAGCTCAACAAAGCTCAACAGCAAGCTTAGCAGCACCAAGAACAGGCAGAAGGAAGAAGAAGAAGAAGTAGCACCAAAGCCTTGATCTCCTTTTATAACCTGCGAACCTGCACAGCGAAGACAGAAACCAGCGGAGAAGACGGAGCGACCCGTTGTGACTCAACGGTCGAATCGTGGACCGATCAGGCTCCACCCTGATCGGTCCAGAACCCTTCTGATCGGTCTGGGGACCGATCAGGCCCTGGTCTGATCGGTCCCTAGACCGATCAGATTGCTCCACAGAAAGTGCCCAACTTTCTGTTTGTTTCATGATCGGTCTGTGGACCGATCAGGTCACAGCTGGATCGATCCACAGACCGATCCCACTTCTCTCGGCTGCGTCTCTGATCGGTCGTGGAGACCGATCAGGCTTCATGCTGATCGGTCCCCAGACCGATCAGTAAGCTCACAGAACTGCGCTTTGCCTTCTGTTTGTTATCTGATCGGTCACCAGATCGATCACAAACGTATCGCTGGATCGGTCTGCAGACCGATCCAGAGCTTGGTTTTTGCCCAAACCAAGTCCCAAACCTTCCAAACCAATATCCGGTCAACCTTGACCTATTGGTACATCATGCTTAGCATCCGGTCACTCCCTTGACCTGCTAAGACTCTCCACCAAGTGTCCGGTCAATCCCTTTGACCCACTTGGACTTTCCTCTTCGTGCCAAGTATCCGGTCACTCCTATGACCTACTTGGACTTCCCATCACCAGATGTCCGATCACCCTTGATCCATCTGGATTTTCCCTTGCCCGGCTTCACTCACCAGGACTTTCACCTAGCTTCACTCACTAGGGTTTCACCGGCTTCACTCACCAGGATTTCCAATCTGCCTTCACTCACGGGACTTTCCAACGCCTAACATCCCAGTTAGGACTTTCTCATTCACCTAGCTTCACTCACTAGGATTTTCACCGCTTCGCTCACGAATTTTCCCGAATGCCGGCTTCACTCACGGGACTTTCACCTTCACCTAGCTTCACTCACTAGGATTTTCACTGGATTCACTTACCAAGATTTCCAACTGCCTTCACTCACCAGGACTTTTCAACCGCCTAACATCCAGTTAGGACTTTCCCACCGCCTGCTTCACTCACCGGGACTTTCCACACTGCCTAACATCCCAGTTAGGACTTTTCCGTGCCAAGTCTCCATACTTGGACTCTTCGCGTGCCAAGCTCCCTGCTTGGACTTTTCCAGTGCCAAGTCTCCATACTTGGACTTTTCTAGTGCCAAGCTCCCTGCTTGAACTTTTCCGTTGCCAAGTTTCCATACTTGGACTTTTTCCCGAATCAGGTCAACCAGGTCAACCTTGACCTAAGGTTGCACCAACAATCTCCCAAACATCTATTCTTGTCCCATATCAAGAATACAACTCTTCCACGAGTGTCAAACATCAACATGCAACTCAACTAGGTCAACCTTGACCTAAGGTTGCACCGACAATCTTCCTAAGTCAAACATCAAAATACAACTCGAGTCAGGTCAACTCGAGTCAGGTCAACCAGGTCAACCTTGACCTAAGGTTGCATCAACAGACCGGACCAGACTCTTTGGCTGAGTGGAAAGGTCGAGCAAAAGCCGAGTCCTCAAGAGGCTCATCATTCTTTAGCCGACCCAACCCTAGTCACGAGCGAAGGCCGATTGGACGATAAAGGGGACTCGGTCGACCTACCAGTAAAACATATTAAGGGCCCCTCAGCCCAATGACCTAATATTCCTTTTTAACATTTTGTTTAACGATTTTCAGAGAATTAAAGGAATATACCTTGTGTAGTCTTTATAATGAAAATTTCTACCTTGCAAAGCACATAAGCAGTGGGTCTATTTTTAGAAAGGTATTAGAATGTCAGAATGATTAGTCCTTTTTTAGAAATACATCGATATTTGTGTACAGAGGTATGATACGATGCATAATGGTAGAGTCCGATAAGGCCATACAGTCAGAAGTTAAGGGGACGTGATAGTCGAAAGTCAAGGGGACGTGACATTCAGAAGTCAAAGGGGTGTGACAGTCGAAAATCAAGGGGACGTGGCGGTCAGAAGTCAAGGGAACGTGACAGCCAGAAGTTGGGGGATGTGACAGTCAGTAATTAGCGAAAGAAGAAGTGGGGCCGCTTGACATCATCAACCGTAGGATTCCCCGTCAGGTGCTTACAGATCGGGATCCCAGATCTGAGACATGATGTGCAACCGGGATAAAGCCTGACCTGCTCCAACTGATCAAGTTTTCTCAGTTCGGTTTACATATCTAGACCTGATGCTCTCAGTAGGCCAACTCTCGGTCGGTTCTTTAGTAATCCAAATGGGAAGATGGGGCTCTCGCCACAGCTCGTCCTTCTTATCAAGACTCGAGCCAGGTGTTATATCCGAAAGATCATCCCGAGCTGCCCCTAGTCAAACTTGGGCGGGACAGAAGGCACTAGGCGACAACAATGTTAGGGAATCGTAACCGTCTGTCGGAGAATAACTGTTGTATGCCAGGGAATATTCCAATGGTCTGCGGTCATCTGTGAATAGAACCTTCTTCCGGTCCATAGGAGGGTGTCACGCGTCCTCTATCACCCGACAGGTCCTGACGCCCGACATTCTTTGACATCGGTCAGGATCCAGAGGTACGCATGGTCATATAAAAAGGGAGGTCCTCTCCCTTAAGCAAGTACGCGCGCGTACTTTTGCACTTGTTCTCTACAGTTCTTTTTTCCTTCGTACACCTTTCTTCTGGGGAAAAAGTACCTGGCTTGAGCGTCAGAGGGCCTGCTCCGGGAACTTTTTCCCTGGTTTTTTGCCTCTAACGTTCCGTGTGCTTGTCTGAGTGCGCGCATAGCTTAAGTACCGCCGTCCGTCAGCGCCACGTGGGGGTCTATTCTCTTGGGCACATACGATAAGGGTGTCCTAGTCGCCTCTCCGTCAACACCAGTAACAGCTCATCTGACCTTCGTCTGACTCAGATTCCGGACAGGATCAAGATAAATTGACACTATATAAAGGATCTCATCCTAAAGGCACAGATCTACAGGAGTACGCACTCAGAGCTCACTATTCTTGTCTATTATTCATTGTATTCTTTTTTCCTTTTGGCCACCTATTTGACTTGAACGTCGGAGTGTCTGCATCGAAGATCCCTCCTTTGCCCGGTTGTTGACATTTCTCTCTCTCCATTTTCCTTTTTAATACACAGAATCAGTCGACGCCCTCTACTTTCAGCTTAAAATTTTCTCATAGTCAACATTAAGATAACCTATCCAACATGTCATCTTCCTTGACTTCATACAGAATCAATTATTATTCCTCCTAGATGCATTTGTTTAATTTAATTGTTTTTGCTGATATAACACAAATATCAAAGAAAAAAAATTGATGGTTGATACGAATATTGGGAGAAGGGCAGAGAAGAAATTATGGGAGAAAGGGAGGGCATTTTGGTCTTTTTGTGGGTTAGGGCTTTAAGAGAGGAAAGGATGCACTGTAGCAGGGGAGAAAAATGGCGTTTTGGGTTGGGGAGGTTGTTTCTTCATGGATTTGCGCCGCCGCCACTGGGAAACGTCCTCCCTCTTGTAGGATCGAAAAGAATTTAGATATCTCCACAATGACATGATATTGCCCACTTTGGGCCTAAGCCCTCATGGTTTTGCTCTTGGGCTCTACCCAAAAGGCCTCATGCTAATGGAGATACCTTTTTCTTATAAATCCATGATCTTTTCCATGTGTTTTCAATATGAGACTATGTTTGCAACCTTGCAACCCCAACAATCCCCCCCTCAAACAAAGGACCATGGGCTTCCCACGTCCGATACTCGACCCACCAGGTCTTCCTGCCCCTCGGTCTACTCGACCTACTAGGACTTCCTACCCCTCGGTCTACCCGACCTACTAGGACTTCCTGCCCCTCGGTCTACCCGACCTACTAGGACTTCCTGCCCCTCGGTCTACCCGACCTACTAGGACTTCCTTGCCTAGCCGCAACTAGGACTTCCTGTCCCTCGGTCTACCCGACCTACTAGGACTTCCTGCCTGGTGTCTGGTCCTCTTGATCCAAACATAGGAGCCCCCACTTTCTTTGTTCGAGGTCAATATTGTACTCACATGGTTCAATCAGACCATAGCTCTTGTGCACAGTCGGCGGTTAAACCTTCTGGCAGTCCGGGCTCTGATACCAATTGTAGGATCGAAAAGAATTTAGATATCTCCACAATGACATGATATTGTCCACTTTGGGCCTAAGCCCTCATGGTTTTGCTCTTGGGCTCTACCCAAAAGACCTCATGCCAATGGAGATATCTTTTTCTTATAAACCCATGATCTTTTCCATGTGTTTTCAATATGGGACTATGTTTGCAACCTTGCAACCCCAACACCTCTCACTATCCTTGCCGGTGCTGACGCCGACCGCCGGCCTTCGCTTCTGCTCCTCTCCTTCTCCTCACCGTCGACCGCCACCTTTCTTCCTCTCCCTCTTCTCCGCGCAAGGCCAGACACTGCTTTCTTCCTCTCCTCTCCCGCTGGACACGCCGCCGTCGCCACGAACAGAGTGCTGCCTTCGCGACATCTAGCTGTCGCGCCTCCTTTTCCTTGTCTCCTCCTCCTCCTCGCTGCGCCGTCGCCGGGCAGATCACTGCCGGCTCCTCCTCCTCTGCGCCACCGCCGGGCAGACTACTGCCTCTTCCGCGTTATGGCTGGTCGTCGCCATCTTTAAGACTCGAACGCTCATCCGGTGTTAGCTTACCCGTCGTATTATGTCTCCGACCTATGTGCCATGATTGTGTGTCCGGTCTGTGTGTCGTTATGGTGTTTCGACTTGGTGCCGACCTTGCTTGTATACTGTGTTGGCGCAGCGGAGACCGGCAAGAGGGGAGTGAATTGCTGTAAACAAGAATGAAACTACCCTCCTCGGATTTCAACTCAGAATAAATGCAGTAGTAAAATAATAAAGACAGGAAATAAAAGAAGAAACAGAAGTTTAACCTGGTTATAACCAAGAGGGTTGTTAATCCAGGGCAGTGAAAAACGCACTGAGAAAATTCTCCTTTTTTGAAGGCGGAGAAGCCTTTTACACTCTAATTGCTCAGAACTACTGCTAGGAATTGCTTACAGATTGATTGCTTGAGTTGTTGTTTAATTCCTAGCTCCAGGGGCCTATTTATAGCTCCTGGAAAGTCTATCACGAGGGTCCAAGGCGCCTCCAACAAGGTTCAAGGCGCCTCCAGGTCGGTCAGCGGATAAAACTTTATCCGCACGCAAACGGTCAAAACTGACCTGTTGAGGGCGCCTTCAACAGGGTTGAAGGCGCCTTCCAGGGTGCCTCCAAGCTGGTAGCCTAATTTCCAGCTTGGTTTCTTCAGCTTCCGACGCTCCGTTCTTTTGGGTGATTGCGGCCAACCGGAATAGAGCTCACCCGAACCCAATTTCCGGCCTTCTCCTCGAGTAGCCTTCCGTCCCGGCTTAACGTCCCTCGAGCGCTGCGCACGCTCTTCACGCCCATCGGAGTACTCTTCCGCAGCTCTCTCGTCCTTCGGACACACCGAGCACGTCGGCTCCCTTCCCGTGTCGTCCTTCTCGTTAGCTGCGTCTTCCGCTCGACTTCTTGTATTCCTAAGCTCCTGCACACTCAGACACAGGGATCAAACACAGCAGGACCTAACCAACTTGGTTGATCACATCAAAACTACCACGGGGTCCAACATACTATGTTCCACCCCAGCGCTGCTTCTATATATGTGTCGTGTCTTGGTCTGCGTGTCGATGTCTTATCTCGATCTACGTACCGATCTTGGGTCCCGGCCTGTGTGCCGATCTTATATCCCGGTTTGTGTGCCGGTTTCATGTTCTGGCCTGTGTGCCAGTCTCATGTCCAGGCCTGCGTGTCGTTAGTACCTCCCGGCCTGTGTGCCGGTGTTTTATCTCGACCTGCAGCTCGACTTCCAGCTCCATGACGCATCCGGCTCCGCTTCGTCAGATCCCGCCCTTTATCCTGATCAGGCATCATCTACTCTTCCGGGTCGCGACAACTCGAGCAGCGTCCCATCCGAGGGCACCCCCTGGGCCAGGGTACGTGCCCGTATTCATTATCCCATATTCGTTTCATTATTTTATTATTAGTCGGTTATTTATATATTCGTTGAATCCGCCTCGAGCCTCGAGGTACCAGGGACTGGGGGGACCCGGTCGCCGGCTGCAGGTAGCGTTGACCAGCGGACTTTTGAGGACTTGGTCAACACAGGAGCCATCTCAGCACACCCCCCCTCCGGGACGTCGCGACTCAGTCAATATTCTCACCACCTCACCCGACGGTCCGTCCGACTCAGCTTCCGGACGGGATCAATTTGGCGTCGTCTGTGGGAACATCCTTCACCTGTTCTGGAACGTGAAGATGGACGACGTCGAGAGGTTCTCTGCTATTATCACAATCTTGGAGTATCTCGGCGTATATATTATCTTCTATCCTCACTCCACCGGTATTCGGGAGACGAGGGATCGAGTGGAGCTTCAGCTGGCTGACAGGTTAGTTTTTCCATTATGTTTTTTCCCTGACTCCATGGGTATTCGGGAGTTAAGGGACTGAGACAAACCCTTAGCCTGTTGGCACGACTTCCCGATCAGGTACGCAACAAGCTCTGCTCCTTTTTTACGATTATAGGAACTGATATAACTCCATGATAAGAGAACAAAATTCTAGTTCCTTGTTCAAAGACTAGGGCCTTCGATTTTTGATCGGACACTAGGGGCCCAGCTCCCCACACATACACTTGGGACACAACTCCCCGCTCATACACTAGGGACACAGCTCCCCGCTCATGCACTAGGGGCACAACTCCCCGATCATTGACTCGCAGTATGACTTTCCGATCAGGATCTAAGGGCCTCACTCTTTGATTACAGGCTAGGGGCTTTACTCTCTAATCAGGGACCAGGGGCCCAGCTCCCCGATCAGGTGCATTATAGGCTCTGCACCCTTCGCCATGAGACTCTGCATCCTCTTATTGCTATAGGCTCTGCACCTTTCGCCATGAGGCTCTGCATCCTCTTACTACTACCGGCTCTGCACTATAGGCTCTGCACCCTTCACCATGAGGCTCTGCATCCTCTTATTGCTATAGGCTTTGCACCCTTCGTCGGGAGGCTCTGCATTCTCTTACTACTATAGACGTTTCACTCTATTATTATTATATACTCTGCATCCTTCACCTGTTTTGCAGTCTCTTACATCTACAGATATTGCTACCTGCATCCACAGTGTTCTGCTTCCTTCTATGGTTATGGACTTTGTTCCCTTATATTGGCTTCATGCCTTTTATCCTCCCCCCTCGCTCCACGGGTATTCGGGAGTTGAGGGACCAAGATGGATCCTCAGTCGGCTGACACCACTTCGCGATCAGGTATGATACGCGATCAGGTATGACAAAGGCTTTATTCCCTCATGTTGCTATAGGCTTCGCTTCTAGGGGCTTCAAGGCTTATCCTCCCCCGTTCAGGGTCGAGATATCACCATTGGTCTCAGACCAGAGTATCACCACCGGTCTCGGATCGGAGTATCACAAACGATCTCTCGATCAGGCCTCCAGACCAATTCCCGATCGGTCTTCCAGACCAATTCTCGGTCGGTCTTTCAGAGCAATTCCCGGTTGGTCTTCCAGAGCAATTCCCTATCGGTCTTTCAGACCAATTCCTGGTCGGGCTTTCAGACCAATTCCCGGTCGGGCTTTCAGACCAATTCCCGGTCGGTCTTCCAGACCAATTCCTGGTCGGGCCTCCAGATCAATTCCGGGTCAGGCCTTCAGATTGCTTTTTTGTCAGGCCTTAAGATTGTTTCCCGATCAGGTCTCCAGATCAAGTCCTGATCAGATCTCCAGATCAATTCCAGGTCAGGCCTCCAGATTGCTTCTTTGTCAGGTGTTCAGAATGTTTCCCGGCCAGGTCTCTAGATCAAGTACTGATCAGGCCTCTAGATCACCTCTCGGTCGGGATTCCAGACTCTCGCCGCAGTGCGAGTTATAAGTGAGCATGACTCTTACGCCCAACGACCTTCCAGGTCGGCTATTCCAGACTCTCGCTCCAGTGCGAGTTATAAGTGAGCACTGCTCTCACGCTTAACCCCCAACGACCTTCTCGGTCGGCTGTCCAAGACTCTCACCTAAGTGCGAGTTATAAGTGAGCTCTGCTCTAACGCCTCCAGACTCTCGCCCCAGTGCGAGTTATAAGTGAGCACGGCTCTCACGCCCAACGACCTTTCAGGTCGGGTCCCAGACTCTCGCCCCAGTGCGAGTTATAAGTGAGCACTGCTCTCACGCTTAACCCCCCACGACCTTCTCGGTCGGCTGTCTCAGACTCTCGCCTAAGTGCGAGTTATAAGTGAGCTCTGCTCTCACGCCTCCAGACTCTCGCCCCAGTGCGAGTTATAAGTGAGCACGGCTCTCACGCCCAACGACCTTCCAGGTCGAGTCCCAGACTCTCGCTCCAGTGCGAGTTATAAATGAGCAAGGCTCTCACGCTCAATGGCCTTCCCGATCGGTTGTCCCAGACTCTCGCCCCAGTGCGAGTTATAAGTGAGCAAGACTCTCACGCCCAACGACCTTCCCGGTCGGTTGTCCCAGACTCTCGCCCCAGTGCGAGTTATAAGTGAGCATGCTCTCACGCCCAACGACGTCTCGGTCGGCACTCATCACTCCATTCACTTGCCGCTCTGCCCGGCACTCTTAGCTCACGTTTTCACTCACTGCTGTTACTCGGTCGACACTGACTCACTCGCCGCTCAGCCCGACACGCATCCCACTTGATTCACTTGCCGTTATGCCCGGCACTCTCAGCTCACGTTTCGCTCACTGCTGTTGCTCGGTCGACATTGACTCACTCGCCGCTCTGCCCGACACGCATCCCACTTGATTCACTTGCCGCTCTACCTGGCACTCTCGGCTCGCATTTTCGCTCACTGCTGTTGCTCGATCGACATTCACTCCTCACTCGCCGTTCTGCCCGGCACTCATTACGCTTGATTCACTTACCGCTCTGCTCGGCACTCTCAGTTTGCGTTTTCGCTCACCACTGGTGCTCGGTCGGCATTCACTGCTTCACTCGCTGCTCTGCCCAGCACTCATCGCACTCTCTTAACTCGTCGCTCTGCCCGCCGCTCAGCATTCGCATTTCGCTCGCCCGTTCTTATTTTGCTCGATGGGCATTCTCTCTATTTTCGGATCGACATTATTCGATTGCCCGATCGGGATTCACTGTCGCTCGGTCGGCGTTGGCTCGGTTGCGCGTTTGATATCGCTCATTCACCGTCTTGTGACCCGCTTAGCATTTTCTGATGGCCAGGTTATCATTATTCGAGTGCCCCGATCGGGATTCACTGTCGCTCGGTCGGCGTTGGCTCGGTCGCGCGTTTGATATCGCTCATTCACCGTCTTGCGACCCGCTCAGCATTTTCTGATGGCTAGGTTATCATTATTCGAGTGCCTCGATCGGGATTCATTGTCGCTCGGTCGGCGTTTGCTCGGTCTCGCGTTTGATATCGCTCTTTCACCGTCTTTCGACCCGCTCAGCATTTTCTGATGGCCAGGTTGACATTATTCGATTGCCTGATCGGGATTCACTGTCGCTCGGTCAGCGTTTGCTCGGTCGCGTTCACGACTTTGCGCGTCCATCTTGATACCGCCCACCCATCGTCTTTCAACCCATTTAGCATTTTTTGGTTGTCAGGTCAGCATTTTTTGATTGCCAGGTCGGTATTTTTTGATTGTCAGGTCGATATTTTTTCGATCGCCTTATCGCGATTACTATCGCTCGGTCGACACTCGCTCAATCACGATCATGACTTTGCTCGTCCATCCTTCTCTTTAGTGTCAGGTCGCGATTCGCTGTCGCTCGGTTGACACTTGCTCAGTCACGATCATGGCTTTGCTCGTCCATCCCTCTCTTTAGTGTCAGGTCGCGATTCGCTGTCGCTCGGTTGACACTCGCTCGGTCACGATTATGGTTTTGCTCGTCCGTTATTTTCTCCATTGCTCGGTCGCGATTTATCATCGCTCGGTCGACACTTTCCCAGTCGTGCTCACAGCTTCGCTCGTCGATCAGTCTCTCTATTGCTCGGTCGTGATTTCTCGTCGCTCGCTCGATTCTATTTGGGTCCCTTGCTCAGCATCGCCACAGTTACTCGTTCGACGTAATAAGACGAATCCAACGATCTAATTTCGCGTTCGGTAGCGATTTTGTTTTGGACGTGGTCTAGTCAGTCGGACTTGCACCTACTTAAAGGGGAGGCTTGTGATACGGATATTGGGAGAAGGGCAGAGAAGAAATTATGGGAGAAAGGGAGGACATTTTGGTCTTTTGTGAGTTAGGGCTTTAAGAGAGGAAAGGATGCACTGTAGCAGGGGAGAAAAACTACATTTTGGGTTGGGGAGGTTGTTTCTTCGTGGATTTGCACCGCCGCCATTGGGAAACGTCCTCCCTCTCACTATCCTTGCCAGCGCTGACGCCGACCGCTGGCCTTCGCTTTTGCTCCTCTCCTTCTCCTCACCGCCGACCGCCACCTTTCTTCCTCTCCCTCTTCTCCGCGCAAGGCCAGCCACTGCTTTCTTCCTCTCCTCTCCCGCTGGACACGCCGCCGTCGCCACGAACGGAGTGCTGCCTTCGCGACATCTAGCTGTCGCGCCTCCTTTTCCTTGTCTCCTCCTCCTCCTCGCTGCACCGTCGCCGGGCAGACCACCGCCAGCTCCTCCTCCTCGCTGCGCCGTCGCCGGGCAGATCACTGCCGGCTCCTCCTCCTCTGCGCCACCGCCGGGCAGACTACTGCCTCTTCCGCGTTATGGCTGGTCGTCGCCATCTTTAAGACTCGAACGCTCATCCGGTGTTAGCTTCTCCGTCGTTGTATGTCTCCGACCTATGTGCCATGATTGTGTGTCCGGTCTGTGTGCCATTATGGTGTTCCGACTTGGTGCCGACCTTGCTTGTATACTGTGTTCCACCCCAGCGCTGCTTCTATATATGTGTCGTGTCTTGGCCTGCGTGTCGATCTTGGGTCCCGGCCTGCGTGCCGATCTTATATCCCGGTCTGTGTGCCGGTTTCATGTTCTGGCCTGTGTGCTAGTCTCATGTCCAGGCCTGCGTGCCGTTAGTACCTCCCGGCCTGCGTGCCGGTGTTTTATCTCGACATGTAACTCGACTTCCAGCTCCATGATGCATCCGGCTCCGCTTCGTCAGATCTCGCCCTTTATCCTGATCATGTATCATCTACTCTTCCGGGTCGCGACAACTCGAGTAACGTCCCATCCGAGGGTGCCCCCTGGGCCAGGGTACGTGCTCGTATTCATTATCCCATATTCGTTTCATTATTTTATTATTAGTCGGTTATTTATATATTCGTTGGATCCGTCTCGAGCCTCGAGGTACCTGGGACCGGGGGGACCCGGTCGCTGGCTGCAGGTAGCGTTGACCAGCGGACTTTTGAGGACTTGGTCAACACAAGAGCAATCTCAGCACACCCCCCCTCCGGGACGTCGCGACTCAGTCAACATTCTCACCACCTCACCCGACGGTTCGTCTGACTTAACTTCCGGACGAGATCAATAATGTTTCTTGGTTCCAGCCTGCACTGAATTTTCTTAGAGTTTAATCATTTCAAGTTATTAAAACTTTTCACAAGTGTTCTAGAAAAGCTGTCGATCATTAGGGATAACAGTATGTGATTAGTTGGAAACTTAGTCAATTTGTGACAAGTTATCCCTAGAATTTAGCTAGCTGTGATGTCCCCTTGAAGATATGCTGTCAGAGCAGCTTGTTAAACAAGAAAAAAAAAAGTAAAAAAGAAAAGAGATACTGTCAGTAGTACTGAAAGTAAATAGAAATAGGGTTGAGTGATTTAAAAACGATAATAAATGTCTTATCCCACTAAATATGATTATACATCCTTTTATATCATTGAATTTTATCATCTATTATAACTTCATCTATATTTAAATTAATTTTATTTTATTTTATCGAGTATCAATTTCTTTGATCTTTTACTTTCTATTTATTATAGTTATTTGTTATAATTCTACATCGTCTAAATATCTAATTAAAATATTTATTGATCGATTAAATATATATCAATGTCTTCTTAAACACATCTCTTGAAATTTTATCTCAATAAATATAATCATGATTTTCTCTCTAATATCAGTGATTTAACATAGTAAAAAAATACTTGACTATGTCTTAATACACGAACTTGCTCTATAACTTCCACTGAATTTTTTTTTCCTTCATGTGATGACTTTTTCTTAATATGGCAGGGAACTTGTTTTTTTTTTTTTTTTTTTTTTTTTTTTTTTTTTGAGTTGGATTTCTATTTTATGAGGAGCCGATTTGACTGCTTAGTGTATAAATTGGGACTACGCAGAAAGAGACGTGGGAGTTGAACATGACTTTTATGCATCTCCCTTCATGCTTGATAAGGTGAGAAGGATTGCTTATTAGCACACAAATTTTACTACAAATTCTCAAAGTAGTATTTTATTTATTTCTTTATGTTTTGAAACTTCCAATTGTGGCAATGCCAAAATTTTGGTACCACCAAATAATCATCAATTCACAATGTCAAAATTTTGTACTTGTATTCATACGGTGCATAATGGTAAGATGTGGTAGTAGTCATCCGTGATTATCTCCTCCGTACTGACCCTAGGACAGATTGACGGAGGTGCTGGGGCGAGCGTATTCACCTTTTGCCACCATAATGGTCGGATGTGGCAGTCAGAAGTCAAGAGGATATGACAATCAAAAGTCAAGGGGATGTGATAGTCAATATACAGAGTAGGACCATCCGAGGCCACCCGCGCATATAAAGTCAGCGTGGGGTTTACCGGTCGGGAAACCAGGTCTGGGGCAGGACGCGTGATCAGGACCGAGCCCGAACTGACTTTACCGATCGGGTGTTCTCCAGCTAGCTTGTGTAAGTAGACTTGTCATTCTCGGTCGGGTCTGAATCATAAAAGTCGGCAGAAAGGGACTCCGATCACACCCCCTCCATTCACTCAGTCTGTTCATTAGTACTTAGCGAATCGACCCGAGCTGCCTCGACCACACCCGGGCAGAACAGTAGGCGTTACGTGACAACAGGCCAAGGAATCGTAACCACCTGTCAGAGAATATCTGCTGCATGTCAGGGAATATTCCAGCGATTGGGGTCTTCTGCCAATAGAACCTTCCTCCAGTCTAAAGGAAAAGACCACGTGTCCTCCACTACTCGACAAGTCCCGACATCCGACACCCTCTGACAGAGGTCAGTCTCCAGAAGATGCGCATTGTCATATAAAAAGTGGCGTCCTTTCCCTTGCGTAAGTACGCTCACTTGCCCACTTGTCTATTTTTCTTTTTCCTTCGTACACTATTTTTCTGGGAGAAAAGTGTCTGCCTTGAGCATCGGAGGACCTGCTCCAGAGACTCTTTCCCTGATTCTTGGTCTCTAACATTCCGTGTCATTGTCTGAGTGTGCGTAGAGTTCTAGTACCACCGGTTCAGACTCGGTAGTCCTTCAGGGCCACGTGAGGGTCTGTTCGCCGAAGTCCGTACAACTGCAACATCATAATCTCTCCTCCATCAACATCAACGCCACCTCATCCGATCTTTATCCGACTCAGATTTCGAACCAGATCAACAATCATAGTCGCTACTAAATGATTATCTAGGTGTGGCTATGTAGGTCTTTAACTTTCAAGGGGTTCAATAAAACAACCTCTGGGGTTCAATATTTTTTATTTAACCATTGTTTTGATCTTATTCAGCTACATCTCATGATTACAACACATGTTTAGCAAAACTGTGACGTCTCACAGTAACATCAAATGAATTACTTCCGGGAAATTTTTCTATATACACTTTTTGAGTTACGTATCTTCTGGCATCAGTAACTGGCTGCAACAAAATGATATCAAAAACAATCTTTTGAATGGAAATGGTAATCCAACAGCTTTATGTAAAGCTGTTGCCCCTTAATCCGCTCTCTCTAGCTCACAACCAGAGCTCAGTCGCTTCATCCCTACGAGGATCAGTCATTCACCTGGCCCTTTGCTCTGTATGGCTTCAGGATTTGGAAGGAGCAGAGCAAGCTTGGATCCACACTCATCAGGGCACCAGCATTGTTGAACTCTCCGCAGTAGTTGGGGGCCGAGAAGATCGTCACCAGCTGCCTATCCGCAAAGAATTCATACCCATCTTCCACAACCTGCACCATCACCCTCAAGGTTCATCCAAATTATTCGACAGGCGAAACGAAACAGTTTGGAATGGATCGAGAAAGTATGGAAGTTTACTTGATGAGCCCGGCAGATGAGATCGAGATCGTGCTTCCTCAAGAACTCGGCCACCTTGTCGGCCCCAAAAGTGTAGGAGACGCCCCGGTCGTTCTCCCCCCACCCCCTGATCTCTCGGTCCGGGTCCGACCACAGCAGATCGCAGAGCAGACCCTGGTCCGGCACGTCCACCGGCCGCTCGATCTCCCTGATCTGCTCCATCGCCTGCAGGTCCGGCGACAGCCCCCCGTGCATACACAGGATCTTGTCGTCGATGAGGGCCGCCACCGGGAGGCAGTTGAAGCAGTCGGTGAAGAGGCGCCAGAGGCGGACGCTGAACCGCCGCTTGCACTCGTCGTAGAACCCGTAGATCCGGTTGATGGAGGCGCACTCGTGGTTGCCCCGCAGCAGGAAGAAGTTGTCCGGGTACTTGATCTTGTACGCCAGCAGCAGGCAGATCGTCTCGATGCTCTGCTTCCCCCGATCCACGTAGTCGCCGAGGAACAAGTAGTTCGCGCTCGGCGGCAGCCCACCGTACTCGAACAGCCGCAGCAGGTCCGAGAACTGCCCGTGCACGTCCCCTGATGAATCCGCGCATTCTAATTTCTCATTCCTGGTGCCTAATTTTCCGAAGCAAATAAGGGATTGAGTTTTTTTTTTTGAGTCAGTTCGTACCGCAGATGTTGATGGGGGCTTCGAGCTCGAGGAGGACGGGCTGGGCGAGGAAGATCTCCTTCGCGGCGGAGCAGAGGCTGCGGATCTCCGTCTCGCTCAGATGCACCTTTTTGCCGGCGCCCTTGTTCTTGCTCTCCAGAAGCCTCTGGATCAGTTCGTCGATTGCCCCTCCGGCGCCGCCTCCTTCCATCGTTCCCGATCCAGATCTTGTTTTTTTTTTCTTTCTGAATCCGAGTGCCCGATTTGAGTATAAACTATAAAGGAACAGGAAGAGTCGGTGGAAGGAAAAAAGGTCTTGTTTTTTTATTGGGAAATTTGATTTCTCGATCGAAATGAAGAGGAGAGAGAGAGAGGAGGCGGAGGAGAAGGAGAGGAGGAGGAGGTGGTGGTGGTGGTCGTTGAGGCGAAGGAGGAGGAAGGGCTAGAAATGGCTCCCCGTCTTGCGCGGTGGCGCCACGTCGGATGAAACGGGTGTGGGAGCGGCGGGCCCGCCACGATTTACTTGCGGATAAGGTCAGCGGTGGAGCCTTGAGGCAATGCAATGGGCAAGCATGTGGTGACCACCCACTCCCTGTTTCAAGCGGAAATTAAATAATAATAATAATAATAATAATAATAATTTCACCTCTCTTATTTACTTTTTTTTTTTTTATAAAATAGATAATTTAATTATATTTTCATTTATTTAAAATGATAAAAATGTTTCATAAATCAGCTGAGAGTGACAATTTAGGAATTGTAGAAATACAATTTAGGTTGTCAAGTCCAGTGGCAAAGAGGCGTTGTTTAAGAATTTTCAAGGGTCTCATTTCTCATTTCTCATTTCTCATTTCTCAGGGTGCGTATCGGTAAATTTGACCAGAAACAAAGAATGCTTCTTGCCCGATCTCCTCTCAGTCTCAGCAACGTAGCACGATTTCTCTTTCGAGCTCCAACAGGAAGGGTTGAGGGTTTGGGCTATGGCGGAGAGCACATCGGGACCGTGGATGCTGGATGCAGCTCCTCTCTTCGTGGTTGTCCTATTGGTTGCCCACGTCTCCGCTTTGGTACGCGAGTCGATCTTTCGTCCTTCCTCCGCCTCCCCCCTCATCTTCTGTGGAGATGACTAGCCGATGCTAATCCTCTTTAGATTTTCCGTGTTTCTAGGTTTACTGGATCTACAGATTGGCGGCTGAAAAACCGCACCCTCGGAGAAAGACGCATTAGGTAAGAGCGGTTCGTCGCCCATATGCTGATCCTTTTGTTTGAGAAAAAAGCAATATTTTTCCTGCTCAAGAAATCAGGGCTTTTATATTGTCGAACGCCATTTTTAAGAAGCAATTTTTTGCTTCTGTATATCTTTCTCCGTTTCTGCTCTAATCATCGTTTGGTTGTTGATGCCTTTTTTTTATCTCGCAAACATCAGTTTCGTACGAGATTTGTTCTTGTTTTTTTTTGTCCAAATGCTAAAAGTAGCACAGTTCTGCTTATAGTTGATATGAATCTTAAACACCATTGTCTCGTGTTTGCTGTGGTGTTTGGAAGCCATTGTTATGTTGAGATCTATGGAAATATCAGAATCCAGAGAGAAGTCATTTTAAATTTTCTGTCTGGTTATAGTTATTGTTATTTAGGTCCGTTAATAAACCAAAAAAAGCCTTCTATTTTCCAATATCTAGACTGAATGCAAAAATGATCCAAGCTGCATGCTTGTTGATTATTAACGTGTTGCCACATCAACTTTAGTATTTAGGAGGTTTTGACTTTGTTACTCAATTATATCCACTTAGCTTAACTCATAAGCAAAGTTTCAGAAATCGTATTCATGAGGTATGCAGTTGAACTACTACATAATGAAGAGACCACTTGTATTTTATAAAAAATAATATTAATAAATACTATTGTGTCTAACAAACCTCTATAAAATAATATATCAAATTAATCAACCTAAGAAATAAATATAAACAAAACTTGTACTATTAAATCAACCATCCCAAACATAACTCTGTTCAAAATTTTCATCTGAACTTAATCAATGCATATAACACAAAATATTTAACATACAACAATGCATGTTGACCAACCAACATAATCCATATAAAAGAAATTTTACTAGTTGACCTAGCAATTGATAAAATCAAGTTAGGATCATGATCCTATTTAGGAAGAGGGAGAGGTCTATCAATTCAGATTGTAGGATTGCAAGTTTCATTTATGATTTATCATATGTATTTAATTTTGATTTATAATAATAATAATATGAACATGTTATACTTGTCATTTGAATATCATGGTGCATAATTAAAGTTTTTCATATGAATCATTCAAATATCTTTATGTAATGAGTAACTTTAATAAGAATGACAAATTTTACATTTTTTTAGTTAGGAGTCACAAGAATCTCATATAATTTTAACTCTCTTTTTTTCAAACGACATGGCATAAAATTAATTATCTACTTTTAGTGAACATCACATTTCAAAATGTTTATCAGTAAATTTGTTCCACCTAGTTAAGGTTATTTGTGTCAAGATCCTATGTAGGTATGATGAGGAAGCATAGGATTGGATTGTAGATTTGTAAGATCCTAGCACAATTTTGGTCTTACCTAACAACTTTTATTGTTTAGGCCAATCTGATTCTTAAGCTTATAAGATCTGATGGTTTGGATCACAATCATGACTACCATGAATAAAATATTTTGTCTATTTGGCAAAACTAGCCGATAAATCAATTTAACTATATGACTTCGTCTTTCACATTCAGTGATTGGTTTAGGTAATATAAGCTTTATATGACTATAAGGAGATGTGATGTGATTCCTCCTTGCATATGCAACTGCATTAGTGGCTTATGCGGTAGCTTTTTAAAACAATGGTCATAATTCGTAAGCAATTTAACTTTTGTATAACTAACCTTGTGTGGTCATAGTCTCTTCTTTTTTGCCTTTACATTTTTATATTCAGGGAAATGAAACACGGACTCATATTTATCTCATTATAATCTTCCTAGTTGAGTCTCTAAACCAACCCTTAACATCCCATTAGGTTCCATGAAATCTATCTTCAAATATAAACTTCTTAGTTGAGTCACTAAACCAACCCTTAGCATCCCATTTGGTTGCCATGAAATCTTTCTTCGAATATACTCAATCTGTTTTCATGACTTGTTTAGGGTATATGAATAAATTGCACTTTCTGCGAAGTGATAAATCAGCCCGTGGAGTAAAATCTAGCGTTTGCAAATGACATTCCAAAATATGTCTGCAAATCAGCTCATGTTTTGGATGAGATTCTCATGGCGATCCTCTAATCTCATCAGAGTCACCCTTCAAGTAAAAGGGCGGATCCTACCTCTTGGATGAAGCTTGCAAGCAGAAATCAATTTGGTTCTCAATGAAAACACCACGGTGATACCTTGCAAATGGCATTCCAAAAAGTATGAGTATGAGGAAACTATTTAATAACAAGAAAAGGAACATCATGCCAACCCTTAATTTCAAGTTCCTCTCTTAGAAAACAATGCTTACTGCAGATTCACTTGATGATGCTTGAGTGAAGGTGAAGTACTACCCGCTGATGCAACCTCACCAAGCTGCTCAAGTCACACACATGTTGGACTATCTCTGCCGGTGTGCTACTGCTCACACCAGGAAAGAGGCAGGACAATTATACTCATGCTGGACAAAGGGGCTATGTTTCCTTATGGCGTGACTACGAGGTGCTCTAGATATAAATATAGGGAAGAACAATGGAAGGAAAGTGCCAATAAACAATTGCAATTGGAAGGGATTGGCGAATGACTTTGGTTGGTCATGAGGTGGCAGGCGGCAGCTCCCCGCGAGGGGGTGCAGGTGGTCGCCTATCACAAAGGCTGTGATCAGTGGTTCCTCACGTAGTGTTTCTATTTTTAGAATGGATTAACAGATCAGGGTTTAATAAAATGGGTATAATGATGCTTGGATTTACAGTCTTATTATTACTTACATAGCAGAAGGTTTATGTACTTCATATTTGGACTTGCCAGTGGTTTGGCACTTGGTTGCTACTTTTTGCCTTGACTTCATATCTTGAGAATAATGAAGCATTCCTTAAGTTGAACTATATATGTATGATTTTTTTTGTTGGTTATGTTTTAGGCATGATATTCTATATGCTATTCCAATTTGTCCTGTGAAAGCATATGCTTCCTGGTTGACTGGAATTTTCACTAACAAACCAAATCCACATTCATTCACAGATGTGTACTATAGACTAAGCTTTTTTCAAGATTTAGCATTCTATTTAATTTCTAAGCTTAATAATATGAACCTGGTTATGGGAATTAAATTTGGACCAAAACTTTGGTTTGAACCCAACTTTCCATGAAAAATGGCTCTTATCCCTAGGGATTCTTTTGTTTTAGAATGAATTATGCTTAATAATTTCTAAAGTATAACAGGAAGTACCTTTGAAAATATGTTGCCTTATTTGCTTTTACAAGAGTTTCATTGAAAAAAACAAAATCCCCATGTTCACTATTATATTGTTGTCTGATAACTTCTAGTCTCAAGTCTTGTTGGGACCGGAAAGGAACTCCAGGAAGCATTGATAATCTCTGATGGCACGAAAGTGGTCATCAATCCCATGATGCTAGGTGGTACTTGTAATGTTCTCGCGCGTGTATGTGTGTGTGCGAACTGTAGCCAACATCAAAATGGCAGTGCTAGTAAACCATGTAAAAAGTGCTTTCATTTGATCACTGTTTCCTTCACTGCTGCAGTTTACTTCTAGCATGCCTAAACCTGGAATTGATGTAATCAAGGAACTACATCTGATATTCGAACAGCGTCATTCTAATGATTTGATCTTGGTTTAGTCATTTTATTCCATATGGTTTTTAACTCTAAAGATTTGAATGCAGTGCACATAAAGCATAACAATCATGTTAATTTTCTGTTTGTTATATTTTGTTTTGACTTTGATTTGGTTTTCTCTTGGAAACAGGCTTGAATAGAAATGAAGCAGCAGACGATGCACAAGGTTACTTGAGTGTCAGTCCTTAAAAAAATCACATTCTTTTTCTTTCCTCCTATGCAAACCTCTCATCCTTAAAAGATATTGGACAGACCTTATTGTAATTTGATAATGAATGTTTCAAACATTCATTTTTCACTGGATTTTCTGTGGAGTTCTACAGGAAAGAGGAAAGAAAAATGTAAAGTTTACTGAAACATTGTTGTGAGGTATTGCAGTAAAGGACTAAGCAACATGATTTTGTTGAATTGCTCTACATTTTATTCCCTAAGCATGAACTTTTTCCTCTCTCTTTATTTGTTAAAGAAATTTCTTCTCTAATCTTTTTGTCTATTTTCTCAAAGTTTGTATGCTTGTCTCATGGTTTGCAATCAGCAACAACTACTATAATGTCTGTACCCGTTAACATTACTTGTCAGGTACCTTTCTCCTTCCCTTTGTGCCTAGACAAAACAGTTGCGTTCCTTCCACTTGTTACAACACAAACTAGAAACCTAATTAAGATCCATTGTCTTTTCTTAAACATGGGAGGCACAGTAACAGAACCATTTCTCTTGTTGCAGGGACATCCGAGGTCATGCTTTAATTATAGCTGCTAAAGGAGTATCCAAAGATTACAAATGGTTGGTAGATATAAAAATTTGACGCTAATAAAAGAAATGGCTAATTGATGTGCCGTCATGCCCCAAGTGGAAACCACAAGTGGGCAACATCATGTCGATTTAAGACGAGCAGTGCAGTGGTCATCAACTCTAGTAATTTCTTTCTTCCTTTCGATGAAAAGAAATTATATTAGGTTATATAGCCTACTCAATTACTGACTTCCTCTTTTATCTTTTGTTGTTTTTACCATGAAAATTCAGTCAAGCTCTAACATAAGAATCTTGAAACTATTAATGTTGTGATATAGCATCTAATGGCAATGGAGACTAAACATAGGCCTTCATATGTAACCATTAATCTTTTAGCAATTAATTTGGCATATTGATTTACTCTCATTTGCCCATTGAGGCATTGAGTTACTATTTGCCTTAGTTGAAATATAACTAGGAGAAGATGGTCTCTTGAATCTTACACATGCTTGGGTCTCAAAATTTGCTAATGTAGATTCATACTTCTTTAAGAAAGTCAAAGCCTAATGATAATTTGCTAGGAACTTGGACATTTTGTACTTGCTTGGATCTTCTAACAATTATTTCAGGCAGAAAGAGAAAATAAATTATCTCAAGCAAGCTTATGCTGTTTTCTAGTGGAAGTATATTTATCTTAGTTAGGCAGAGATTAGTTGGTTAATGTATTGGAAAGTTGAGACATTAACTCACTAATTAAATAAAAAACATATCTTTAATCCAAACCCATAGTTTTAAAACACTAATCTAGAGCACAATCATGAGATAAAACCTTACCCTGTAGTTATTATTAACAGTGTGCTTTGTAGCTTAATAATTATTAGTTATTGACCTATCACAGTGTGCAGCACTGAACTATTTAATAAACAGGGATCACTTATGCATGAGAGATAGAGATAAGGAGAGAATTAAGTGCAATAATTATGTGATGTGGGCTGCTCCACATTGAGACAAACCCTATCCTGTAATTGGCAGCATTTCTGGTGTCTAACTGTGTTTGATCACTTTTAAATCAACATAAACGTTGATGAGTGTAGTATTCAAGGTATTGTTCTCACAGTGAGGAGGTATAGGAAGAACTGGAGACGAAGGACAAGGTTAGCCTTCAAGGCAAGGAGGATGAGGTGTTGATCATGAGTTCTTCCATCGGTGGTGACTCATTGTCGTCGCCATTGGCCTCTGAGGAGGAGGAGGAAGAGGAGGAGAGCAAAGGAGGAGAGGTCAAGAGCCAGGCGAAGAATGGAGCTTTGAGATGTTTGGGTTCCTTGGAAGACTCCCTCCCTATCAAGCAAGCAATCCCTTTTGACTCAACTTGAAAATTCTTTATACTTCTGATGTATTGTGTTAGCTCAATTGGTTGCATTCCAATTTATTGTTGCAGGAGAGGATTGTCGAGCTTCTTCTCCGGTAAATCCAAGTCTTTCTCAAGTTTGTCAGACATGGGCAACACGAGCACGAACAACCTTGCAAAAACTGAGAACTCCTTCAATAAGCGAAGAAGAATTCGAATGGCTAGCAAAGCAAAGAGAGCTTCCTATACTTCATTCATAAGTCTATCACGGCCACCGCTGCCGCCGCCACCATCACCACCCTCCCTTAAGGATCACATTTTGGAGGAAGGCGACAAAGAGGGCATCTAAGAGCAACACGAGAAGGAAATGAACAACATGATTTAATAGGTCCTTGGCATTGTCGAACTTCACGACATGACTAGTTCAAAGCTTTGTCTTTGAAGTTTGAACAAGATGATAGATTGAAAGTAAAATTCTAATTTAAAATTCTTCGTTTTTATGTCTTTGAATTAAACTAGGAGAAAGGTAGGCCAATAGCGAAGATAGTGATACAACTATCGACACTATCAAAATCCTATCGAATCATGCTAAGCTAAGTTCGAGCATTTTATGGCGCTCAAGTATAAATATTATTTATTTTATAATCGGAATAAAATATCAATTTAGTAAATCGAATGCGTGATATTTTTAAATTTATCATAGCTAATTAAAATTATAAAATAATATATTTGAATAAAAATATAAATTTATTAATAAAGCATACCCCTTTCCCGCGAGATGTAGTTATCGTCCTGTCTTCGGTGAACCTATTCTGTACCCAATTATACCTCCGCTTCTTGGTTCGTCAAAAGAAAGGGACCCACTAGCGGATCCCGCAGATCCTGCTTGCTCTGTACCTGTGTCTCGCAAAACGGGTAGAACCGTCGGAGTCTTAATTTTTTTCTTTGGCCTTGATTCTATTTTATTCGCAGCGGAGGAGATCATCAGTAGTAGTTGTCGACGACGACTGCGAAGAGGAGGATAAATGGAGAATCGTGGCTGCGTTGGAAATCAGTTCCTTCTGCTCTGTTATTTGCCTTTAGAGAGAAGAACTGGAATCAGGGCTTTCGTTTTCTCGAATTGATCTATCAATGAGCACGCTCAAGGGCTGGCGGCAAGCCTACGGCGCCCTCAAGGACACCACCACCCTCAGCCTCGCCACGGTCAAGAGCAATTTCAAGGTTGTTTCTTCACGGATCGATTACATTTCTTGGATCTTTTGTGGAAAACCCCAAGTCTAACTCGCTGCGTTTGTGGCGTCGATTTGCTTTGTCTCGAATCAAGGACGTGGACGTCGCCGTTGTCAAGGCCACTAGCCACGTCGAACGCCCGCCCAAGGAGCGACACATTCAAAGTAAGATCATTTCCACCTCTACTATCTTTCTTTTGACCTCTCGCTCCTAAAAAAGGGATTTTGATCGAGTTCAAGTCTACATGCTCTTTTTTGTGTCCAGAGTTTATTGCTGCAGCTTCGGGGAGTTTGCCGCGGATCGATGTGGCTTACTGCGTGCGCACACTTTCTAGGAGATTGGCAAAGACACGTAATTGGGTGGTGAGTTTGGTTGATAATTGGTTCGTTCATTTCTGTTCTCTCCTTTGATGGTCAACCATTTGATTATATGGCATTCGCTATTTCTCCGCACTGGTGTGCAGTAAACAATGCAATCTTCATGTAAAATTTGCTCTCTGACTGAATTCATAAAGTCAGTCTCGTGTGGTTGCACCAGATTGGCCAATCATCTTCTTTGTTTCCTAGGGTTAATTAATTCACTGTCTTTGGTGTTTGGTATGAAGAGACCGTGGTGCAGTAAATGAATCAGAAGAAGCAACAAATTTCAGAGTCAATTCTCCTTTGTTGAGTTACAAATGTAGCATGATTTGTGTAATTTAGGTTTCTAGATAACATCACTTGTTGATGAAAATGTTGGCAATTTTCTGTCATAGGATTCATCAAAAATGAATCGCTGTATCTGGTGATGTTCTGCAGGTCTCTTTGAAGACACTAATTGTTATCCACAGGACACTTAGAGAAGGTGACTCTACGTTTAGGGAAGAGTTATTACACTATTCTAACAAAGCACATTTCCTTGACCTGACCAATTTCAAGGATAATTCCAGTTCTCTTGGTAAGTTTGTTCTGTTTGATATGTCAAATGATATATCATATAGCAGTTGCATTGAAGATATTCATGATGTTTTCTAGCTTGGGATTGCTCCTCATGGGTCCGGACGTATGCACTCTTTCTGGAGGAACGATTAGAGTGTTACAAAATTTTAAAATATGATGTTCAAGAGCATCTGTCGAGGAGGTTTTCGGATGTCCCTGACATAGTATGCTTTCTGAAGCTCTTGGTGTTGTTATTTATTTTATTTTCTTTTTGTTGATTATACTCTCATAACATTCAGGAACATACTAGTACCAGAACTTTAGGTAGCGAGGAACTGCTACAAAAGCTACTTGCCTTACAGCATTTGCTTTTTCGCATTATTGGTTGCCAGGCAATGAATATTATCTGATCACTATTAACAGTGTTCTCTGTTGGTCTAAGGAATCAAGCAAGATATATCTTGTTAATGATAATAATTACCTTTCTTTTCTTATTTTTGCTACACGACTAAATAGCTTATTCTTATAGCCTGAAGGAGCTGCATTTGGCAACTATCTTATACAGTATGCCCTGGCACTGGTATGTTCATGATTTGTTTGTACTAAATTTTTCTTCAAAGTCACAACCTTTCAGCAAGCAATTGCTACTGTTTGTCATGTTTTTGAAATTCTGTTAGGATGTTGCTACCTGACAGATTAGTTAGTTTATATGAAAACATCTTTTGTTTAGGTGATTAAAGAAAGCTTCATAATCTATCGCGCTATGAATGATGGGATAATCAATCTTGTTGATTTGGTAATGCACTCAGTAATACTTTTCCAATAGATGATAGTGGCTTTGTAATGGGGAAAAAAAGAAACTTCCATTGGCTTAGATTTATCACTGTCCTGTTAATCTTACTGCAGTTCTTTGCAATGCCAAGATATGAAGCTACAAGAGCACTGGACATTTACAAAAGGGCTGGGCACTTGGTAAATTAACAAACATTGTGATGAATCTCTCTCTCTCTCTCTCTCTCTCGTCCTTTTTATGGAATTAATATTCTTTTGAGTACCATAACAAACATTATGGCTGTTGTCTCTGCAATCAATAGGCACTCAGTCTTTCTGAATTCTATGTGGTCTGCAAAGGTCTGGAGCTAGTAAAAAAATTTCAGTTTCCTGCCCTTAAAGAGGTTTCCTTAGACATTCCCTATTATTTCAATTTTCTTTTCTACCGACAACTAGAAGTTTTTAGTTCAATAGTATTACTGATTGTTTTGTTTGCATTCCACAGCCACCTTCATCATTTCTTGCCACAATGGAGGAACACATTACTGAAACAACTCGAATTGGATCTATTCTAAATAAAACATTGGTGAGTCTGTTATTTCTTTTTATTCTAAAGAGAGTGCATTTAGGTCTGGTATGTAATTTCTATAGCTGGCTTTTGGGAAAGGAAAATGTGCTTTACCCAATATTATGGATATGGTTGGACTTGCCAATCAATTTTTGTTGCTGAAATAAATACTTTCTCATCCTTTTGAGAAAAGGGACAAGGCCATATTTCAATTCAGTGAGATATGAAATGACTATATACAATGGGAAGAAATGTAAATTTGAAATTTGAGTAAAAGGAGATCAGGTCAGTATTACCCTGGTATTCTTTATTTTTGTAAGCCACCATTTGCATGTGTACCAAATACAATGTGCTAAGACCATTGCAACTTTAGAATTTAGATTAATTGAACTTTCAGTTTTGGGTTCATTTTTCACATAAGAATGTAAAAGGGTGAAGAAAACTCCTCTAGATTCAGAGAGGATTTTCTACCAAGATACTAGGAATCTTTTTTTTTTAAGTTTTGATATATATGGATTAATTTTAGTAAAATTTCATCTTTAGCATTTTCATTTTTAAGTGATTGTTTAATTTTTGGGATGTTAAGTAGTAATTGGTTTGTAATTTAGAAGGTAAAATGATTTAAGTAGGAGTCTAATTTCATTGGCATATTTTTCTAATTTGCATTTGATTACTTTCTACCCATGCTGCATCCCACGCCCTATTATACAAGGTAGACGAGTTACTTCTGCACTCCTCTTGCTACGAGTTTGTGTTTCACCAAAATCCAATGAAACATATCTTCAATGGTCCAGTTGCCCACAAGATTTCCCCAAAACTGTTTAGTTGGTTCATAAACCTCCTCTTGATTGTCTGGCCCCAGGATCAATGATAAAGTTGTAAGTCAAGGAAACTCTGAATCATTTTGAAGACATTCATAATTCATCCAGTCTATCTGACAAGTGAATTCTCAATCTGGTCTTTTACTTATGAGTAGCAATAGAGGTTTTACATCTTCTGTACTTAATTTCTTCCGAGTAATAATTTTTTAGTTGGCCGCTTTTCCATTTTCCCAAATGATAATTCTTCTGTTCCACTATTATTTTTACTTTGCCATTCTATGAAAATAGATTTATAAACTTCCATATTCACCTTGGATATTGGATATTGAGCCAGAAGTCCCAAGAGAGGAACTTGTCAACTTGTGAAGAACAAATTTCATGGGAGAGTTTAGAGCAAACTGTTCTACGAGAGGCTAAACCTTCATCAGTTGAGCATGTAGAAAAATCAGAGGCAGTTGAAGATGTGACAACTCAGTCTGAAACAATAGCAAACTTATTGGTAACTTTCATATCTTCTTCTCTGATCATTGGGCATCAAAAGAAACTGGAAGCATGATATGTTGCAGGATTTTGATGAAATTACTTCCATGGCTACTCAGCTTGAGGATAGAAATTCATTAGCTCTCGCGTTATCTTCACCTGGTAGTTTCATTACTTTGTGATCGTACTTGATCTTATTCAATTCACTTTGTTCTAGATTACTATTGCATCTAGATTGAGGTGTTTTGTGTCTTTACTTATAAAATAGATCTGTATCACTTGCAGGTAGTGATACCAAACCTAAATCCACCGGCGGCATCATTCAGACATACACAGATCCTTCAGGATGGGAGTTAGCACTTGTAATAACTGCAAGCAGCAACATCTCCCAACCGGCTGAAGCGAAACTGGTCTGTCATTTCGTATCCTTATTTTGACACTATGTTAGAAGAATTTGAAACTGAAGGGGGAAAAGTAGAAGGATGGGAAGAAAAGAGAAGAAAAGAAGAGTTTTCTCTGGCTATGTACTTAAAAGCAAGAAAAATTTTGTTGTATATGCCCGAAAGGAGAAATGAGATGAAAGAATTGTTTAAATATGAATTAGCGAGTTTAGTTTCCCTTTCAATTCTAAAGTTATTTTTTATTCATCGACTCGAACCTATTAGTCTGTCTATATGTTATTCTCTTTGGAAGTGATATCTTTTTTTTTTTTGGATCACATTGTTTTATTCTTTCGTTCATTTCGTATGTTAGCAGGCTGGTGGATTCGAAGAACTCCCTGAGAGCTTGTACGATTATGCAACTCGAGAACAACAGAGATCAAGTATATATGGTACAAATCCATTTGCTGCATCAAACTACATTTCACCACCACCCAATTTTCAGATGGCTTTCATGGAAGAGCAGCACTACTTTCTCCGGCAGCAGCAGAACATGACAATGACAAGTCCCCGGAACAGTCAGCTTGAATTCGCTCATCCTCAAGCTTTCTCATCCAACCCTTTTGGTAATCCCTTGACTAATTACTCCCAGCCTGTTCCTGGCAGTTTTAGTTTGATTTGAAGCTGCTTATTTGCAGATTATGTATTCTTTTGTTGATAAGAAGATACTTGTAAAGCTTAATTCATTACTTTTTGTCGCCGCCTTCGTCATTGTTGTATAATTTATCCTTGTAAACAGTTATTCCTCTCTTTGTGTGTGTGTGTGTGTAATTTATCATTGTAAAGAGTGATTCATCATATTTGGGTGTGTGTGTTTCATTGAAAACTAGAGGTACGATTGGAAGAAACATGAGTTAATTTAGTTTTTATTTTATTTTATGTGCTTTGGTGGCAAAAATTGGTGGTAAAAGATGAATACGTTCGCTCCTAGCGTCTCCGCCAATTCGTCTCAGGGCCAACACGGAGATCTCATTGGTGGCAACACCTCATGTGTTAGCCACTAGACCCATCCGAAAGGATAAAAGATAAACTGACGAAGAAAATTGTATGGGTAAATTTTTTATAGTGATCGACATTACCGTCGAAATGACCCCTTATCAGAAATCCCCGAATAGATTTTTGGATGAACGATATCACTTAATTAATAAGAGCCTGCACAAGAGGTGTTCGAACCTAGCACCTCAGTCAAAAGGCAAAACGTCATAAAGGGCGAGTTTACGTGCATTCCAAGAGATAGACATAGGGAGGGATAGCTAAGTCATGCATTCCAAGAGATAGATTTACGTGCTCTATCGAAAGAACTCGAGTTTAAACTTATCACAGAACACTCCGGTACGAGGTTTTGAGCTCGAGTTCGACCGAACTTTCTTCAGTTGGTTCGACCAAACCCTAACAACAGAATCGTTATGTGGCGGATGAAAACGGAACAAGGAATAAAACGGCACGGTGCAGCGGCGGAGCCTTCCAAGGCCCCCTCGCCTCCGCTTCCACCTCGATCTCATCGACGTCTCTCGCGGCTTCGCCAGCACTGTTATAATCGCTCGCTGTCTTGTGCGCTTGCTCGCTCGATACCGACTCCTCGCTTCGCCTCCCGAGCAGTCAGTCCTCAGCTCTCGCTCAGGTGATTCCTCTGGCCAGATCCGCTCATCCTCCGAGCTTCTCGGGTTTCTTTTTGTTTGTTTTTGGTCGGGATTTGGTTCATTTTGCATTCCTTACATGGATGTAGGGTTTCTGGTTGATCATGGACTCCATTCTCGTCAGCAAGCCTGTGGTTCCTTCTCCTGTAAGTTGTTGTTGATTGCGATTTGATGATTTCCATTTGGCGATCCGGGTGAAAGTAATACTTCGATTGCGTTTGTAAATATTGTATTGTTTCATGGAATAGTTGCATTGGTTTAGGCTGTAAGTTTATCGCTCTTTTGGCTTTCCTTTCATCATTTATTGCCCAAGTTCTCATAATTCCAGGTGATTAATAACGCGTATAGTGATTTTTGCACAATGCACTTAAATTGGTTTTTTATGTGCATAGAAGTAAAGCAAACATAAGAGAGTTTGGTCTGGTGGACTTCATTTATCTTTAAAATAGGTTGGCTGAGGAAGCCAAAATTTGTCTCTGAGCAGGATGCTTTAGCTTAATGATAAATCTTAGTTGTTTAATATGAAGGTTTGCTTGTTAACAAGGATTCTCAGGATTCGAGCTGTATCTTGGTGGTGGGATTTCTCCAGTCCTGATCAACTCCAAATTAGTCACGTATACAAACATTGTTCTAGCTTGGATCTTGATCAGATCTATTCCTCTTCTCCCATTTACTATTTCTTGTGCATCCCATTTCCCTAGCATGTGCATTTACTGTTACTTGTATGTATGAATAGTAACATACACCCTTTGAAGGAATGATGCTATCATATAGGCTTAACTTATTATTTAAATACCTTACAACTTCATATTTTTACACTAGGGACTGTTCCTTCAACCTGCTGGAGGAATAAAAGGCTCACAATGTAAGCTTGGTGTGGGACATGCTGCCAACTTCTGCAAAGTATATTATCCTAGAAAGCCAACTTCTTATGCAGCCAAGAGATCTACAAATTATGGAAGAGTGCTGAATGAAATTCGCCGTGATGAAAAGATTCTTGTGGCCAATAGAGGAGAAATTGCAGTCAGAGTGATCCGAACTGCACATGAAATGGGTATACCTTGTGTAGCTGTTCATTCTACTATTGATCGGGATGCTCTTCATGTGCGGCTTGCAGACGATGCAGTCTGTATTGGTGAAGCCCCTAGCAATCAATCGTAAGTGCTGATTGTTCTTGTTAGCATTAGCTACCAAAATTGCTTTCAAACAACCAATTGTTCCTTTATTATTGTTTAACTGATAGATTTTTTTCTGGATTTTTTCAGTTGATTTTGTCATGCATATAAGACTTTATGGATAAATGTGTGATCTTATATTTTGACAGGTACTTGCACATTCAAAATGTTTTGTCTGCTGCAGTTAGTCGTGGGTGTACAATGTTGCATCCTGGTTATGGTTTCTTGGCTGAGAATGCTCGCTTTGTTGATATGTGCAGAGGACATGGAGTCAATTTTATTGGACCAAATGTAAGTTGTTCTTTAAGCTCTAGATTGAGTCATGATATACGTGGACTCTTTGTCTACACTATACCTGTGCCAGATATTGACTCTCAGACACTAGACACTTGCATTCCTAGTGGGTACTTGATATTCCCATTGATCTTGTTTTAAAATTTTTAGAAATGGCAATGTCAAATATTTGGATCCGCAACCTTGTATAATGTTCGTACCTGAGTCCAAGTAATATGGTATGAAATTCCCCTCAAATTATTGATGGCAATTAACATGAGACATACAGATTCTCAATTTCTTTGCAGTACAAAATCCATCAATTCTTATATCTTATATAAGTTGTTAAAACAATGCCTAAAGCATCTAATTTTCAATTTTCTTTTCTTCTCTATTTTTCTAGATGGTTACTCCTTGTGGTGTTTGTGTTTTAGAGTAGTTTTGTGTTATTAGTTGATTTCACGTGCGACTAAGAAAAAATGCTCAAGCGTATAACCACAGAACTAGTTCTAATGAATTTAGCAAAACAATTTTATTGCACAAGGTCATATGTTCTTGATAATGGGCATTTCTTGTTTGTCTGTTCACAATATTTAATCTGACGGATGTAGAACTTTCCTTCAATGGTTCATCGAATGCAATTTTTGCTAATGTATGATGCAGTTTATACAGGAACTAACCAACCTTTTCATTATTTTGTCAGCCAGACAGCATTCGGGTAATGGGCGACAAATCTACAGCTAGAGAAACAATGAAAAAAGCTGGTGTTCCTACTGTACCAGGAAGTGATGGACTTGTGCAGGTAGAAGAACTTCTAAGACATCAGTTTTGTATCTACAATGTGATCGTTACTGCTTCAAATGATTTGATCCCTAATTGCTTTTTTTTGCAATTTAGTCAACAGAAGAGGCTGTGAAGCTTGCCCATGAAATTGGTTTTCCTGTCATGATCAAGGTACTGTTTTCTTTCCTGAGATAGAGTTATAAGTGCTTAATACGACAAAATATGCAGTTTTACATTTGTTTAGTCGTACAATCCATTATTTTGGTTTTTGTGAACTTAGTCTGATCTAGTTTATTTGATGTCCACATGCATTGTTTCTCAGTCCATTCTTCTTCATGACAACCAAAGCATTCACTTCTGGATTCAAAATTTTTCCATATTGAAATTAACTTGGTTTTTGGGGGTATTTTATTAAATCTCTTCTTTCTCTCCCTACTTTCACTTAGGCAACTGCTGGTGGTGGAGGGCGTGGAATGAGATTAGCTAAAGAACCTGATGAGTTTGTGAAGCTGCTACAGGTACTTTTATGCCAGACTTGTACAGTGAATACCAATCTTGTTTGTCTTTTTCACTAGAACGCATCAAGCAGCCATGCAAATGCAAGTTACCCTTACTGGTTTTCTAATTCCTTTCTCATCATAAACTGGTGGAAATAATTCTGATGGGACAGTTAATATTTGTAAAATATGAGATTGATTGAAGTTGATATAATCTGACAATCTGGACTTCCATTGAGGTAAGAAGATACTTGAGTTCGTGACATAAGGCTAAAGTTACCACCTGATACAATGTGGTTTCAACTTGTAGTATCATGTTAATTCTGTTTCTCCACTATTATTCATCCTGGAATTGATATGTAGCTGTAATGACCATCTGATCTCTAAACCTTATGCTTTGTTCTTTCCAGCAAGCTAAGAGTGAAGCTGCAGCTGCATTTGGAAATGATGGAGTGTATTTGGAGAAATATATCCAAAATCCAAGACATATTGAATTTCAGGTAAGGTATCCATGTATTGTCTAGTCCAAAAAATGAAGGCATGATCATTGGAGAAACATTCATTTTTGGATTTTCCTTTATGTAACTGTATATAGAAATTTGTTTGGCATTTTTTTATATTCTTTTGGTTGCTCTAATGCATTGAAGTTGAACTTCTGGACTTGGATATTTCTTTCCATGTGCATGCAATCCTGTAACATTGCATACAGGAGAGAAAAAGCTTTTTTTTTATTTATCCAAATATTTATTTTGCCAATCATCTATTCTTTGAAGTTAGCAAAATTTCATGGTTCCAGGATATACTTACAACTTTCTTAATGCCATTGGCCATCTAATAGTTAACAATAAATACAAAGTTAGAAACTCTCTTTATTTACCAGTTTCTGGTTGTGATGTCAAATTTGAGGTCCATTATGCTAGAGAAAGGTCTTGAATTTGGTCAAATGCAATGAAAAGATATACTATTGGAAAATAATGGATAAGCAAGGATGAAAAATAAAACTCGCTTCTGAAATAAAACTCGCAATGAAAAGATATACTGGGTATCAAGCCTAATATAACTGCACCAACCCTACCTGCAGAGTTGTTTTGTTTCTAGGTGAAGGGACATTTTGAATTTTTTGGGTCTAGCTTCTGAACTTGAATAAAAGAGATAAGGTAAGACATTTGATTTCAAATATATTAATTTTTTTTAAGAAAAAATAACTAACCCGTTTCAATTTCCAACTGTGTTTATTTGATCTTAAAAATAAAAGTTGTATAATAATGAGAAATAATTAAACAAAAGATCTGAAACCTGACTTTTGCTTTGGATTTTTCTCTTGTAGGTGTGCTGAATTATCCATAATGTCGTATACGAAGTTCATTTAAATTTTTCTGCAATATAACCTCTCTTTCTATCATGGTTCCATAGGTTCTTGCTGACAAATATGGTAATGTTGTCCATTTTGGGGAGCGTGATTGTAGCATTCAGGTACATATTTTAAACTATGGGTCATGTTGTTCTTTATTTCATCATATTGAACCTTATGGCTTCTGCACAAATATTGTGTTCTTTTAATTATATCAAAATAGGAGGATAATATGCCATGTTTTATACAAAGGCAATTGTGTTTGATATTTACTTGCCCTTATACCATTATAATAATTCTTTTTATAATATATTATTAGTTTTTAGGTGCCTAGGGCTACTATACCAATATTACTTTCAAGTTATCTTGTCTAAATAGGAGGATAATATGCCTTTTTTACCTTGAACAATATTGAAACTGTTTGAATAAATCTATACTTAATTAAATTAAGTCAAGTTGTAATATATTTAATATGTCTAAATATAGTAAAATCTAAGGTAGTACTTGTTAAAACAATTTCTAAGCATGAAACTAAGCTAATGTTTCAATCAACTATGGTTGAGTTAACCACTCTTCTCAAACCCTTGGTATTCCCTAAACCTGTTTACTATGATGCGATCACATTTTTTTCAGATCCAAAACATATTGGGCTCAATTGAATTTACGTATTCAATAAAGATAACCTCTGTAGATACCTCTCTATGTTCAATATTTGTTTTAACTTTTCTTCTTTTATCTCATTAGCTTGTATTACTACTCAAGCTTAAAGGTTATGTTTCCCACACATTTAGTATTTACTTGTGGTTCAACTTCGGAATAAACATGGCTTGATGATGATGACAACTTGTGATTCTATTATAAGATGCTTTAGTAAACTGAAATTTTGCCTGTGGTCCTTCTATCTTTTGCATGTTCCATAGTTCATTTTTTCAAATTTCAATTGATAACCTAAGTTTCAAGTTGTCATCTACTAAGCCAATTAGAATTCTTGGTTAATGTATTCATCTCAGTATGTTGTTATAGATTTTTTTTAAAAAATAAATAAATAAATTGTGCTTTGCATATTGTTGAATTGGCGCATACATAGCTTTATAAAAAATTAACTCATCGACTTTGAATCTGATTTGTTGGGAGCCAAATCTCTCCTTGTGATGTTACTTGGTTTTCTCATGATCATTATTTACATGTCTATCTAACATTAGTTTGTATTTGAAATAAAAATGCTTATCATCATCTATCACACATTGATATTTATTTCCATATGACATAGAAATTAAAAACAAGTGAAAAGTTCTTTCATTTGTGTAGGAGGAACTTAACAAGACAAATGCAGAACTTAACTAGTGACCTCATTTATGCACAAGGGCAGGTATCGAAACCAAGAATAACCTAATTGAACCAAACCAAATCCAATCTAAAAATTTGTTTATTGATTTACAAGTTTTGTTTCAATTTGAAAAATAGGGAAATTTAAGTTCTGCTTTGGGACTATTCTAAACTAAAGAATAAAGATTGAATTGTCTACATGGAGAGAGGAGCTTTGGAGGCTTATGTGATAGTCATGTCCCAACTAAAAGGAAAGTTTTATATGTGGTATGACCATATTTTATGAATCAGAGTGTTGGGCTATTAAGGAAACAACGCCTACAAATATATAAAATGGATGTTTGATATTTACTAGTATCAATAAAATAAGAATACCAAGATATGAAAGATATTTAGTTTAGCTCCAATAGATAACAAAATGAATGAAAATAGCTTGAATTGATATGGATTCAAAGATGACCAAACGAGTTGATCAAACATGGCTTGATGGTGATGACTAGGGTAAACCAACCAAACTGAACTGCTAAGAACATATGTGTACATGTGTAGATACCTGTGAAGAGAATAAACTTAAATCACTTTAATTTTTAAATGTAAACCTAACCAATAGGTTTGTTGGGTTTGGAAGCTTATTTGTTTCATGTTTGGTCTCAAAAGTTACAATTTAGATTTGGTTTTGGATTTCCTGATAGACTGAAAACCGTGCCCATGCACAACAATGCTCATGAAGTCATCCCCAAGTCTGCATAGTGGACATTTATTATTGCTTTTGGTGTTCCTTAATATAGAAGCACCACAGTCATGTTGTGATCCACCCTTAGGATCTATGATCCTATTTCCCAAGTAGGATGGTAATTATGTTGGGATCTTACAAAGTGGCAATCCAATCCTATGTTCTCTTGCAGTTCAAGCTTGATATGCATTGAAAATAAATCATCTTTTCCATTCCGTGGCACTACGAAGACAACTATATGAGACTGCTTTTTAATTTTTGAGGAGAATAATCACTTTTGTAAGTCATTTATCGTTTATTTCTAACTATGTAAAAATGCAATGCCTTTGTAGTTATATTTAAAAAATTCATAAAATTACTTTGTGTTATTTGAATGATGCAAAGTATCAAATGTTTTGATTAATACTAGATATTGGAACTATGGCAAATATTCAATGATGCCCATGATGACCGGTCATGGCCGGTCCCAAGCCCGGATAAAGGAGGAGGGTTGCGTTAGGTTGCCAGCCAGCGTCAAACTATGGCAAATATTCAATGAATGAATCCATTAAACTATTGTACTAATGCTAGGTTGTTCCCCGGAAGGAACGCGTTGCAGGGTCTGACTGTAACGTCTCGGCAAGGACCGCTACATCTCCAGAACTCGGGTGTAGTGATAAATATGCAAGAGTTCACGTTGAGATCGACTATAATGTCTCGGAGGACCGTTACATCTCCGAATTTGGGTGTAGTGTTAAATAAGCGAGTTCTCACACCAGGTTAGATAAAACAATATGTATGAGAAAATTAATAATCTAAGATTTGGAATGGAATATGAACTCTACTAGTAAATCAATGGGAGATAGATGATGAGAGAAAATTAGTATTTTGTGTACAAGAGACAAATGAAAAGAAGCGAGAAAAGCATGATAGAGAACTGGGTTTTAAGTTATGGTACCTTTGGAAAGTAAAGCAAGAAATGGAGTGGGTATCATTGTAGATAGTTTGTTAAAGGATGAGGTTGGAGTAGTTAGAAAGGGGATAAAATTATAGCCCTTAAGATAATAGTGGCGAAAACTATGAACTAATTACAGCGTATACTACAAGGATTAGATAAAGCTACCAATCGAGGTTTGGGAGGACTTAGATGAAATATTACAAAAATATTCCACCAATGAAATGATTTTAATAGAGGTGATCTAAATGGGCATCGGAGTGAAAACGAGGAATATGAGAGAGTATATGGAGTTATGGGTTTGGAGAGGAATGAGGAAGGAAAACTATATTAGATTTTAGGATAGCGTATGACCTTATTATACGTTTTAAGAAAGAGAGAAGAACCATGATCACATTCAAAAGTGTGGAATAATAAATCGTAATTGACTTTCTTATGGTTAGGAAGAAGGATAGAAAGATTTAGAAGATTGAAGTCGTCCTAGAGAGTTTAACTACCCAGACATAGGGTAGTAGTGTTGGATATCGCCCCAAAACATAGTATGATAAAGAAAATATATAATCTAGAATTAAGTGGTGGAAATTAAATGGAAACAAAATATATTTAAGGAGAAGGTAGAAATACAAGCAT